>NC_135691.1:25741872-25990531 GCF_964276395.1 Gasterosteus aculeatus
GCTTTGTTGGCTAACTTTCCTAACAGTCAAACACAACAACTTTCCTAACAGTCAAACATCAAGCATGTGCAACACAAGACAAAGCAAGACCGCAAATAAGTTACTGAATCGTCCAGCAGTAATATATACATGCAAATTAACCTACAATTTCACTCATGTGGGCCTATATGATCATGAGGTCAGAATGCTACATGCTGGTGGAGCCTGATTCACCTAATTCTTTTTATTTTTAGTTAAGGAAATATGAATGTGAGAAGATCAAACTCGATGTGCAAGTAAATGAAGAATTATTTATCCCACAGACAGTCAAACAGATGCCAGGTAAAAAAGGGAACCTTACAGATGTTTTATTTATTACTATCATAGATAAATATTCCAGTTTCGTATTTGTGGTATCGAATCGTACGTATCGGGTAACGTAATATTTTGGCAGGTATAGTATCGAAGTCATAACTTTGGTATCGTGACAACCCCAGGCACAACTGTCCCCATTTCTGATATTTCCAAAACTAAATAGATTTGTCAGATTTGTTAAAACAATACCAGATTGGCAAATTGTCACTGATGCTCCATCCAGCTATTATTCCGCATTGGACCGATGTGCGACATCATCGTTGGCATGTGTACAACTCTAGAAGCGAGTTAATAGAAGCGGGTTTTTCGAGCTTTATAATGCAACTGGGTCGACCTCTGATCCCTTGCAGGCGTGGGACGGTTAACAACCCGTAGAGGGCTCTAGGTCAGGGCCGGGCGCCGCTGAGGGCCGGCGGTCACTGGGATGCTCTGTTTGGGATTTACGGCGCCGCTCGGCCTCGCCCGCAACAAAAGGCCCATTTTATCCTTTGGCGGCACAAACCCATCATCCTCGGACCTCCTCCGCTCATCTCCTCCCCTCGTCCTGACTGTTTTTCAACTCTCACCACGTCCGCCCCTTAACTCGGTTCATTAGGGGGCGGGTCTTGTTCTGAGCGTCTCCCAGGTGTTTCGGGTCTCGCCCCGTCTCGTTCTCTGTCATTTTGCAGGCCGTAAATCTTCGGCGTGACTGACCTAAATGCTACAGAGCATGATCCGGGGCCCCCGGGCTCACGGGCTGAAAAATGGCTGGCATGCGTTTCCAGGTGTGTCGTCACAACCCAGAGATCAATTAAATGTATTTGCTGGCGGGCTTCGCGTGTCCAAATGTAAACATGCTGCTCCACAAAGTGGTCTGGGGCTTCCCTCATCCGGCTCACACCCGCTGTACGAACACCATGCACACATCTGCCTTTTTTTTAACCTCAAGAATATATGTTCCTTATTTTATGGCCCATTCACAGTATGTGTGTGAGTATGTTGGCAAAACCAGATGCCCCTCCAGGTTTCGTTCGCCTTTTGTAGTTATCGTTGTTTCTATTTGGATCTACTATGCTATGCTAAGATGCTGTGCTAATACTAATCTGTTTCTCTGCAGCATACAAATTTTGACATGATGATTAAATCAGATGTGTTGGTTCAACTTGTTTTCTCCTATGAAGCACGCAAAGTTCCCAGTAACAAGAAACTGTTCCATCATAATAAGACAAGCAGTGTAGTTACCAGTGCCGGTCTTGAACTCTCAATAACTGTTTTCTTTTGGCCACTTGGGGCCCTGGATTGTGGGACTTTAGCACACAAATGAACTAAGCAAGTCCTCGTGATGCGTGAGGTGGAGTAAAGCGCGGATTAATAAATCCCACAAGAAGATCTTCTGCTTCTTTCTGCCTGTGAGATGTTCAACAGTGGGGGGGGGGGGTTTGTTTCGTTTTTGTTTTTTCAGACCCAGAATGAGAATGTGGTCACGGGGCTCAGGGCAGAGAAGGAGGGATTGTCGGCGGTGGTCGTGGGGATGCTCCTGGAGACTTCGCCCCAGTGCTCCGTTGCTGCTATTGTGCCTCAGTCATTGCAGGAGGCCAAGCCTGTCAGCCAGGGACCAGCGTTTCCCCAGAGACCTCGGGGCTCTCTGCAGGAATGCCCAGCGGCAAAACCAGACTGTGTCTAAGAGGCATCCGCATTTTATTCATACCGTCCGGTGAGTGGCGACGGAGTTGGTTCTAATGGTGGAGCGCCGAGTACCCGCCGACACACGCAACACCGTTCAGCTGAGCTGATGCCACTCCAGGCCATTTCTTTACAGGTGCCGTCATGTGAAGATGGAGATTTTCATGTCGTTATTATAAATCAGTACCTGTGTAAATACTCTGAAGTACACTCACCTTCAGAAACTGGGCCTTTAACAGGTCTACTGTTAAAATGTGTCCCCCCTTGTATCCTGTATCCGGGGATGTAAACGACATCTGCTGACAAGAAGTAAACATGGACCCGAGCTGTTGCCTAGCAACTCAATGATGTGCTTATGGTGGACTCACCAGGAAGCGACCAGCTATTCTCCCTTTTTTTCCCCCGCTGACACCAATACAGTCACATGCTGTTTAACCCAGTGACATGTATGATGTTATCACACCAAAAATAGTGACATGAAATCAAAAAATATCTGCATCATGTTCAGAGGAATCTTTTTTTAACACAAATGGTTGCGATGGGGTGGAAGTGCCATCCTGAGCTGTTATTTCAGAGCGACTGCTACGAATGTTGATTGCAATGATGAGTGAACCAACCTACTTACTAGTCACTTGTGATGACCTCTCACTTACCCAACCCAACTCCCCAGGAGGACCCCTGGTCTAAAAACCTCCGGTCTCAGGTCGGGAATAGCAATGGGAGACCTCGAATTGAATATCGGTGTCGACTCTCAGCATGGGCGCGACACTACAACAATATCTGCATCATGAGTGTGAAGCACAGCGCTTCAGGGTGTGACTGAGCAGAGCGGCTGCAGATCACATCTGCTGCAGCTGATTATTTCAGAGTCTGTCATATTAACCTTTGAGGCTATCGCACGGCGCCACCTGCTGGCCAGCGCCTTCGCTTCTGCAACAGGAACGTCACAGCAAGTCGAAGATTGAACTACAGTGACATCTGGTGGCCATAAAAAAGAAATAAAAAGTTGACAGATTGATTCATATTAAAAATCAATATTTTGGGGATTTATGCTCCATTTAAAAATGAGACAGACACGGAGGGGTTGATCCAGCCATAACGGTTTACTTTAGAGGAACAACCAGGCTTAAAATAATAATTTAATTTAAGGGGGCACTGACGGAGAGCCACAATGTAAAAAGTATGCCTGATGACATCAGCAGTCTTTTGTCATCTCGAAAATAAGAAATTAGAAATTAGAAATGATAAAATGTGTAATCATGCCTAGTGGTAGAATTATAGTTTGTGTGATATTAGATATTGGTTTTTATTAATATGAATTAAAGTGTATATCTTGTCATTTAATACTGTACACCTGACATCCATCCACATTGTAATGTTCAGCCTGGAGGAAGGAGGCTTAAGCCTTCTTCAACGGGTCTTTTTATTCCCAATGAAGTTTCTTTTCCTGTCAGACTCAAGTTTAGGAGCAAAGGATGTTGTAGATCTGCATATAGGAAAGCCATTTGTGGCAACTATTTGATTTTTGGCCATATAAAATGAATTAAAAATGATGTTATGACATGTTATGATTAAGTGTATTAGCTGTTGGCTAGCAGATGGAAGAAGACGCTTTAGGCCAAAGGTTTTTCATTGAATCTATTGTGATGTTGATGTGGTCTGATAAGGTGAGAGAGGGATTTCAGGTCCGATCACAAAATAGAGACAGAGGAGCGGCACGATGACCAACCTGGGCAAAGCTACGTTTGAATGTGCAGTGTAAATAATGGACACACCCAGCAAAATCCCCAAAAGCTGTACAGATTTTTGGATTTTTAATCCCGAACGAGTCGATTCTTTCGACTTTTCGCTTCCGGCCGGGGAAATTCTACAGGTACGCTGTGCCTTTGTCTCGGAGAAGGTTCCGACCCCACAGTTACTGACGCCTCAGGACATAATGATGCCGGCTAATCGTGCAGATAAATGCAGAGGCCATAACAGCTTCACTGAACCGACGTAACAGTAAATGAAATCGAGGAGCGGCTTATTGATTGGCTGGGACCGACGTGATGCAGTGGGCTGCTGCAGGTGTGGGAATCGATCTGTGCGTTGTTGCTAAAAACACCATGAACCGGTTTCTTCTCATAAAAGTTAATTTCAATTAACTTCACGGGGAACTTCACTCCCTCCCGTTACCATGACAGCCACGGTATGAGCCTACAAGAGACAAGGACGCACGACACGTTCTTGCCTTCTTTAAATGACGAATTGTATCGCACGCTGTAAAGATTCCACACAGGAACACGAGGATGTCCACTGATCAGTTTAAACATACTAACCTTTAGAAAACACCATCCTGAATCTCTCAGATGCTACTCAGTGAGCGGTCAGATGCTCATGTTTAATAAAAAAAACACTACATGTAAAATAAATACAAAATATATTATTGAACTGGTTTGAGACAAACTAATCACATCATTTATATTAACAAATGAAATATATTTCTCTTCTAAATGCGGGAAAAATGTGATACACAACCCAAGCGCACACACACACACACACACAGGCAAAGAAAAGCTGCACCCACCAGTCTGTGTGCTGGTCATCGATGACCAGCAGGATCTTGGGCTTGCGTACGACAGGTTTCGGGGGCTGACCGCTTCCTCCGGCCGCCGCGGCCACCGACTTGGCGTGAGCGGCGGCGGCGACGTTCTGGGCCATCTGAGCGCTCTTCACCACGCTGGAGAAGGAGCTGAGGAACCCTCCCGCGCCCGGAGCCGGTGCGGCGATCGGGGCGGGGCTTGGGGCAGGGCTTGGGGCAACGCCCGGGGCGGCGCCCAGGGCCGGGTTGGAGGCCGGCGGCGGGACGCTCGGCGGCTGCCGTCTCTCCGTGGCCGGGGAGGCTGGGGAGGAGGTGGAGGAGGTGGAGGAGCCCGCAGGGGTTGGCCTCTGCAGGTCCATCATGTAGCCGTTGGGCAGGTTGGCCACGAAGCTGCTGTCTGACAGGCGCCGGCGGAGGTAGTTCATGGCGATGGGCTGGTGGGTCCGTCAGGCCAGAGGAGGATTTGGGGGGAAAATGCCTGGAATCCTGCAAGAAAGGGAGAGATGGTGGAGACAAAGGATTATTTCAGGATCATTTGGAACTTGTATGAAAACAAACCGGGCACACAAATAACAATCTATCTGTTACCAGTAACTTAAAGGCAACATGAGCCGAGTAGCCACGCCCACCTCCGAACTGGGGGTCGCGACCCCCGGCTTGGACTCTGCGGGCTGACAGGGGGGTCGTGGCTTCATCACCAACCCTAAAACAGCCACGTTGGTAAAGAAAGAAAAACGTTGTTTTTTTTTAAAGAAAAAGAATCCAACATGTTCGAACCCCGAAGAGGGGCTCCGGATACAAGCGGACAAGCGCAACAAAAAGGAAAGGAGATGGGAAGCAGAGAAAGAGGACCACGGACCTAACCGATTTATCAGCTTTCTTCTTATTTTTTGTCTTTTTTTCCTCCTTCCCATTGGCTATTCTTGAGCACAGTTTGTGACCTATTGTAATCACAATTAAATGAGATAAATCCAATAAGCCATCTACACCGGAGGGGGAGAGAAGGGCCACAACCCCACCCCTCCAAACTGTCCGTAGTGCGATTCAATTGCAGTCAGTACATATACGTAATCTCACGTGTGCGTTGGAGCGACAGAGAGCGAGAGAGAGAGAGAGAGAGAGAGAGTAGCTGCTAATGTGAAGAAATCAGAGGCGCGGCAGCCTTGTGTTATCACCGTGTTGTTAAACTTGTGATACTTTTCTGCCTTCCGAAGTTCACACCAATCAGCGAACGTCAGAAACGAGGCGAACAGTCACATGTGGGAGATAAATGCCGAGCTCAGGCGGGGGCCAAACAAAAGCACAGAGGCCTTGTTATGTTGAAGAAACGGCTCGCGGCTTTCGAATCCGCTGATGCTGATTCGCATGAAATTAGATTTCCCACGCAGGGTGGGCCGGGAACCATCTGGCAAGTTGTTCAGTGACACAGCGGTGTGTGATGCGAAGTCGTAGCGCTGGTTCCCGGCTCGCGCCTCTGGAAAGCAGACTGAGCCTAACGGGAGAGAGGAAGCGGATAAGTAACCCAGAGAAGGGTTTATCCATCGCACCGCAAGGAAGCAAGGGCGCCGAAAACAATAAAGTGAGCTGCAAGACTCTAGAAGGCCCCACTGAGCTAATGGGATTAAATAGTCTGCGAGCCTTCCACCATCAGGGGAAGTTATTTAATTTGTTTATATGTTGATTACAGATGAATGCTGACCCTGTCAGCCATTGGGTCCTGCGGATTTTAACTAACGCCACTCAAACGGGAGCAAATAGGCCTCATGCAATTATTTTTTTTGAAAGTATTTTTCAGCTAAGATTAATAAAGGGCTCAACCATGTGGGAAGAATCTTCTTTCCCAAAACAGGTCATTTCATTTCTCAATAATAAAAAAATAACATATATCATGATAAAACGTTTAAAAACATTTATAAAACATTTTACAAAACTCTGTTTTCTGGTTATTCCATACATGAAAAATCCTTATGAATTAAATACCTGAGCGATGACGAGTTGTTTTATTTTGTGCTTTGTACTTTATGATTCATCACAATACAATTCCATGCAAAGACATTTAATTACCAATATATGACCATCCCTCAATGAATACCCATTTGGAGCTCCACAATTGTGTTGCCATTGACCGTGCGCGTTAATGGGAATAACCCAGTGCAACGACGTGGCTCACTGATATCCATAGTTACCTCATTGCGGGTTTGGTATTAAGGTGTTTGGTGAAAATAACAAAAGAGCTTAATATCCGTTCCTATCAGAACTGCAGCTTCCTTTTTCACTCGCCTCCTCATCTGTATGCGAATCCCATGTAAATGAGTATCTTACACTACTTTGTGTTTTGCCACTGAAGACTGGAGTCATGTTGGATAATGTAGTGGTACTCTTTGTATTCAAACGCGTTCATGAGATCAGGAGGGAAAATACACTGCTCTAAATCAAATCCACGTTGGAGGAAAATGGTGAAGCAGTGAATCACACTGATCATGTGATTGAAACATGAGGTGATTCAGAGAGGCAACGCTGACATGTGTCACCCGTGCATGCTCAAATAAAATGAAAATTCAGTCAGGAAGACTGGACAGGCCGTGTGGCCTCGTCTCCCTGAGGGCGCGCGGCCAGCTGGCTGGTACTACCCGACCCCGCCGCTAATCAACCAGACGTGGGTGTCGTTACCGTAAGCCAATTGCATCGGGGCGGGCAAACATTAAAAACTGTTCTCCTCTCTTTTGCTGTCAGTTGTCATTTCAGCACGCACCAAAGGTGACCTGCCACCACCCCTGACACCTCCAATCTACAGCAGAACTGGCATAGCAGGAGATTGGAGCAACCGGCTCTACCACCGCCACCAGTGTCTGGACTCCCAAAGAGGGTATATGCCTCACCTCGGCATGCCAGCCCCTGGTCTATCCTACGGCAGGATGGAGTCCAAGCCCCAAACAACTTGGCAATATAAATATTTATGCCTGTTACAATAAAGCATTGTTAAAATTTCAACAAGTCTCTCCGGATTGAATTAATCCAGGTTTCCAGTGACAGCTTAATGAAATGACTCAAAGCATGTAGACACACGTTGTTCCCATTGATTAGTCAGACTGGTTATCTGAACGTTTGCCAAATTACCAGTTTCAGGCTACATGAGCAAATGCAGAATCCCTTTATCTTCATTTCTAAAGCCTCCCATTCAGCCAGAGAAGGAAATTGCCGAGATGAAAGAGAAACATCACTTTATATAAATAAAGTTAGAAAAAAGCATTTTACGGGATTCCATGTGCATATGGATGAGGAGGACATGTTCTAAAGAACCCCAGCAGCAGAAAAAGGACGGTGGCTCGGCAGTAATCACAGGTTTGGCTCCATGATGAGGGGGGAGAGCAGGATGGGCCCCTGCTGGGGTTTAGTATTCTACATCTACTACATCTTGTAATTGAAGACCTTGTCTAAGACCTGCTGGTCCTGTCTTGTTTTTGTTATTTTACATCCCGATCTGCCGAATGTGTCACATATCGTGACGTCTGTCCACACCGCCGCTTGTTAAGACTTCCACGACCAAATGATGCAGTAAAAAGCATTTCCAAATGTGAATTGAACAGATGTTGATTTCCTTAATGAGGAAAATCATCAAACAAACTCGGTGCTCAAGGGTTGCTGTGCTCCTCAATGATTGTACAGTCGGAATAACAATGTGGATCTATTTTTGGAAGTGTGGTTGGTGGCGAAGGGCAGAGACTCCCGTGCAGACCACAGCTTGTTGTATTCTATTCCATCTTCCACTGCAAAAGTTAAAAAATAGCCAAAAAAAAGCTGCAGGCTTTAATGATCAGTTGATCAATAAAATGAATCTACAACCATGGGGGGGGTCATTATCAATAAAAGTTTGACAAATTCATAATAGCAGCGTGTAAAACATAAACATAACAGTTCAAACATATTAAATGAGCGTCTGGGAGATATTTAATTAACAATCATTTAATCATTAATAGAGAATATATCTATATCTATGTCCTAATCACCCATTATATTTACGCAAATGAACACCATTGACTTGACTTGATTTTCAGATGGTTCATAAGAGCATACACAATGACATCATCCTTATAAATGCATTCAAGAGAACCCATCTCACATCACACGCCGAGGCAGATTGTGGGTCACCGCCCAACACTGGTAACCCGTCTCCAGCCCAGCGGGGCGCGTGTGTGACTTCCTGCCGTCCAGCAGTCAGACGTGGCGTTTATTATTCATGACAGCCTGGGCTAGGACGGAGGGGGGGCGGCGGCGTGGTGTTGGGGGGGGGGTAGAGTGACCGGTATGAGCAGACGGTCGCTGGGCTACAGTCAAACAAGGAGAGCGAGAGGAACTAGATTGCTGGGACGGGAGGGGGGGGGTGGCTTTAAACACGCCCCGAGGCACTCCGGGGCGGATTATAAATAACTGTGTGGGTGCTAATGACAGTTACCAACCAACAAGTTTTAATACTGTTACCATGGTTACTCTATCTTCTACTGTTTTTATTTATAAATGTTGGTATGTCCAACACTCTTTCACATACATATTCATGGTCCTCAGAGGATTTGGGAATGAATCAATTTTAGACCTGTGACAAACACCCATAGAAACTAACTCACTTCGGTGGCGACGTGAATTTAGAAGCCACGATATTGAATTCCACCGGCCTCAGATGTGGCACGACGTCTGCAGAGGAGATGGTGTTAAGTCGCTGTGGGAGGCTGTGAGCAGAGGCCTGCCGCTTATTTTAATCAGCCGTTTGCAAGAACTTGTAAAAAGCCGGCTTGTGAAGACACTCCAGGCTGAGGCTGTTGATTCCGGCGCTGTGAAATGCGCTCGCTCGCTCCGTCTCCGAGAGACCTCACATGTTACAGTGTGAACAGAGAAAAAGACTTAATTAGAAAGCGGAGGACTTATTAACCACACAATGATCCACTTTTAATTAAAGACTGCCGAGCTGGAGACCTTATCGGTGAGAAAGCCGTCCTGGGAACCTCGACTGCAGTGACGGAGAGCGCGCTCGGCGACACAGCGGCCTCCCGGTATCTGCGGAAGCATGGGGGAGAAGGGGGGGATGGGAGGGGGGCTGGTGAGGCGAGGAGTCTCTGCCGAGTCACCGCGCAGTGACCTCACTGCAGACGCCACATTAGCACCAGCACGCTGGACGGATCCAGAACACTCGATACACCCTGAAGGAACCTCGGGGTGTAAAGTGACCACTTATCTGGCCCCCCGCGTGAAGCCCACGCGTTATTCCCCAGGGGGACGAGCCACAGAGCCCCCCCACCCCCCCTCTCGAGGTGTTTGGACCTTTTTTTAACGCAGAAACCATGAAGAATTGTCAAAGTCAAACGAACTACAAAAGATTGTGATTGTTGTTTTTCCATCACTTCAAAACGAAAGCTTCATCCCATCACATCTACGATCTGACTAACAGGCTGCTGATGAATCATTTCCATTTCAAAAAAGAAAAAAAGCTTCAATAGCATATTGATTGGAAGCTCCATTCACAACAAACCAGCCCCCACATTACTACGACTTGTTTCTCCATCAAAGTGCACTCGGAGCCCAGACAGACCAGCTGATACGGACTCAAAAGGTCACCATGAGTAAAAGGGATCATTAGTGGCGGCATCCTGCCGTTCATGCTGAGGACATGTGTGCGGAGACAAAACAGATGAGTAGTTATGGAGGAACGACCTGTGCCTGTCTCCTGACCCCCCCCCCCCCCCCCTCCTTCCCAGGTGATTAATATTTAATTGTATTTATTTTTCATTGCAGTGTCATTGAGGAGAAATGCACAGCATCCTATGCAGCTTCACTAAAAGGGAAGACGAAACTTCCCTCTGCAGCGGACAGACATCGTTATTAAGAGACGCGCGTCTGGTCGCTTCGATCCGAGTTGATGGACAGCAGCCCCCGGCAACCGCAGCAAAGCACCCTGCAAACATCCATCACCATGTTCTGATTCAAATATCGCTAGGATGCAATCGATGAACAGAAATGTGAGACAAGCCTCTCCCTGGAGGGGGGCAGAGAGCGATGGAATAATACATGGAATAAACAACTCCATAGAAATCTATCGAATTGATCCTCAGAAAGCTGTTGAGGGGAATTGAAAGAGGTTTCTTTGCAAAGCAATCCACGCTCACAATCATGAAATGGATCCCCCCCCATCCCTCCCTCCCCGGTCCGGAGGACTGGAGGCTGCAGAGACACGGCTGAGGGAATCCCTGCACAGACCTACTACAGCAACCCCCCCCCCACACACACACACACACTCAGGTCCCCCCCCCCTCCATCTTATCCCAGGGATGATAATAACACGCTACTGACCAAACGCCACCTACGGTGCGTTCAGCGGATCGTTTCCCCACAAAAAGCGCCGCCCGACGCGCGCAGAAATGATGTGGATACAACGCGAGCAGGAGGGACGGAAGATCTGCACAAAGGCTTCATTTACCTGAGCGGCTCTCAGGGATGACCGAGCAGCGGAGGAGGTCTCTTCTTCTTCTTCTTCTTCTTCCTCTTCTTCTTCTGCTTCTTCCTCTTCTTCTTCTTCTTCTTCTTCCGATGATGCTGCTCCTTCTTCTTCTGCGCTCAGGTCCGCGGTCCTCCTCCGCCTCCCAGCCAATTCCCCCCAAACACCCCCCACCTCTCTCTCTCTCTCTCCCTCTCGCTCTCCCCACAATGCATGCCGGGAACATGAGGGGTGTAGTCCGTGGTGCTTTTATTGGCGAAAGGAACTGAGCATCTTTCGGTGAAGGCGAGACGAATGTGTGTAGACCAACATTTAAATAGTTCACAGGTTAACAAAAAAATTACAAAAATGCAATACACTTAAAAAAAATGTTGTGAGGCGGTTCAAAATCCCACTGAAATCCATAATTATTCAAATATTTATGAACAAACTTGGTGCAGATGGAGAATGTAAAACAGAAGTGATTCTGATTTGATAATTAGCAAAACATCCCACACAGCTGTGTGTAACATAACCCCTTTAACTTGTTTTTTACATGAAGTAATTCATGTAATTTATTTGCCATGTGTATGTATTTTGTATATACTCTTGTTAACAACATGTTTTATACTTCTTGGGAATATAAGCAAACCTATTTTTATAAATGTATTTCGTACGCGCCCTCATAAACACCTTATTTTAACAACCATCACTGTCCATCTGCCAGCTCCATCTGGTATGCACAGTCGATTCTACACAAACATTATAACAAATCACATCAAACTACTTTGTGTTCATAGTTGTTGTTTCAAGAAAAACTAGCTTTTGACATAATTCATCTCGGGATTACAGCATAAAAAAGTTCATGGTCCTCTAACATGTTCAATTACTACAGAATAGAAAACATAACTGGAAAGTTCAGTGTGTGAAATATCGGTCAGGGCGACACCAGCAGAAGTAAATATTTCACAACGGCGCTCGGACACAAGAACACATCGACTCATAGCTGTCGCTGATGTAACAGAGTGTAATAAGAAGTCATTTATCTCTGGGGAGACACTCCGCTGAGTAGCTCCTGTCTGTTGGTTGTGATCACAGCCGGCCCAAATAAGTATTCTCTGTGTGGTCAAAGGTCAATTTATTTGTACTGCACGCTGCTAGCACAGATAGTCATCATAGGTTTTATTTCAGAAGTTCATAATAACGTTATTACGACACTACAATGTCTTAATTCTGCTTTGTCATGAGCACAAAGCAGGATTAAGAAAAACTTTTGATTAATTCTTGTGTAGATGTTTGAAGGACCGTACAAATCCTGAGATTGTGTTGGAGCCAATGAGACTTTAATGAGAAGCTTTGGTCCACCTTCCAGCCCTTAGAAGGAAACTGGCATGTTCAAAGATGCTGCGATAGCAACTAATTAATTGCACATGTAATGCTACACCACATTGTGCATCTTTCGTGTGCATAAAGTCGGACACTTCTGAGCATCAATCACCTTTTTAATGGTTCATCTTCAATGGGCCAAATGGCGTCAGCATGAATTATGATGTAACCACCTCTCTGCCTTGAATGCAGTCGTTGCCCTTGATCTCTCTTGAAAGGGGGAATCACATGTTGCTGCTGAGACAGGAACAGAGACACAAGCTGCACCCCAAAGTGCAGCGCAAACGTTGTCATCCAATCACAGCGAGACACATCTCCATAAGCAGCCGCACGAAAATAGAAACTAAGCTGAGAGGGGGAATCTCAGAGGATTAGTAGTCTCCATTTCACGTTACTTTAAGACCACATTTCCCCTTATCCCAGTTACCCGCTGCGTTTCTTCTCAAAATCTCAGGGTTCTACCGACACACCACATTCTAAAAGGAAGAATAAGTATAGATAGAAGTAGTGATGAAGGGAAGATGAAATACAAAAAAGAGCAGCGGCAATAAATGGGGGAAAAAAACTATTTCTGCTCCCTCAATTCAGCTTGTTATCCGCTGACTCATGTACATCATATTTGAATGTAATACCATCAGAAAAGGCTTTTGGGGCCCAATGGCATCATCAGGTCTCTTTCCAGGGTTTGGTCCCTGGAAACTCGACAAAGCCCCCCTTGCCCCTCTTGCTATCAGCCAAATGAAGCTCTGACTCACATCCTCTCGACCCCCCGGGGCTCCTGCCGCGCTCCCAATCGGCTGGAACAGAAGGGCTGTGACTCAGCAGAAACACAAACACCTCAAACACCAGCAGGGTTGCGCGCAGACAAGGGAAAGGGAGTCATATTTAATTCATAAGCTCTTGTAAATGCGGGCGGAGCCGATTTTCCGATGCGCCGAGGCCCGGGAGCTCCTGGCAGCCGGCAGAGAGAGAGAGAGAGAGAGAGAGAGAGAGGGCTGGTTCCTGTCACTGAGGCAGCTGCATTTACCCAAGAGGACAGCTCCATCTTAATGGGCAGCAAACCCATAATGGAGCACACGTGTGGCGGGGAGATGGGTGTTCTGGTAGTGACGGCCAAATCCATTTGTCCTGATGCATGGCGATCCGCCGTAATGCAGTGGACCAACGGAGCGGTCCCGTCTTTTTCTGTTCCGAGGAGTCAATGTTCTTCATTAGTTCCCCGACGGGAGGACAGTCGTCCACCAACAAACAACGAGTATCCAGAGGTGTGATTTTATGGAAGGCCGACTGTACTTCTCCTTTGTTTGGTTCAGCATCATGTTGATTTAGTAAATCATTGTCCTCTTGAGAATAAAGCAGAATGTGGCTTGTGACTGACGGGTCACTACCACTGCGAAGTCACATTCAAGTCACATGTTGTATTTCATACATTTACATATTTATTTGCATATATATAAATGTATATAAAGAGACGGTAAGAAACTACATAGTGCAGGAGGAGTTAGTAGTAACTGACAGTAGTAGTGAAAAGCACTTAAATGAAAATAATGAAGCAACATAAATTTAATAATTCATTCAAATTGAAAGACCAAACAGTAAAACAAAAACAATGAAACTTTTACCAATTAGATAGTAGTTTAAGTTAATAGGTTGAGGTACATTACAATAAAATCGATATAATTAAGGTTCACTTCAAATGTTTTTGGTCTAACAATACAATAGATGATTACACAATCAGGTTGTGCCAAAACCTCGTCTATATTTCATTGACAATTGATTGACAGAAGTCAGAAGTTAAGGCCGTACGTCTAATGTCACGCGCTGCCTCATTTCACTAAGAGGCTCAACGCGACCGCTGACGGCCTTTTCGATTCACTGATGAGACGCACAAAGAAAGGACTGCATGTTGCTTCTGTGTGCAGTTTTCCATCGTAACACAATTACTCATTGATTGATTATTCATTCCTTTAATGCACAAAATTAAAAAGTTCGGAAAACACTGTATATAGTCACACTGGAAAGAAAAACACAACGTGGTTTAATAAGTGATTTAACTTCCAGCCCACATGTACACTACAAAACCTTATTTCAATTTCTATTTTGCGAAGCCGATCAGGATGTTGCCGCCGTTTGCTGTTACGCAGCAGAACCTCTGGCTGTGACAAGAACTATAAAGGATGTATTCCTAATTAGAGTATATGAATGATGTTGCGATTAAAAAAAAGAGGAAAATCCTGAGAAAATGTGTGGATTTCAAATGAATTTCCCTCCATTTATTTTAATCCCACCTCAATAGGTGAAATTCCACAGTAAATGCAAACAAAACAAACCCCAATTACATGTTTTCATAACGCTTTAAAATATGTTTTTACAGGCTCGCAATTGTGTCGTCTTGTTGCTGCCTCTTCTTCTAGACTGCTTTACCGGCACCTGACATTCACATAACCACACCGGGGTGCTGAAAATCCGCTTAACTTCCCATTTAGTGTTAGTGGATGTCTCTGGACTTTTAAAAGCGGAGTTGCTTTAGCATAGTGGCTTGCCTACTTCGAGCTGAATTGACATTTTGCCGTTTTCCCTAAGCAATGACACAGCTATCGTTTTTCTTTAACGGAGGTGATGACGATTTTCGGGCAATACTTGTACTGTTGGACCGTTGGTAAGATGTTGTGCTAAAATCGTACGAGGGTGTGCTGAGTGGAGGAACTGACGCGCTGGGTCGGAGCGAGGCTGCGCTGGGTGGAGAAACTGACGCGCTGGGTCGGTACGAGGCTGCGCTGGGTGGAGAAACCGACGCGCTGGGTCGGTACGAGGCTGCGCTGGGTGGAGAAACTGACGCGCTGGGTCGGAGCGAGGCTGTGCTCACCGTGGGTTGATAAGATCTCGGTGGCGGTACCGACGTGTAGCCACTCAACCTGTCAACGAGTGGGTGCGCGGCCTTGTACTGCAGCAGGTACTCTGGGTAAATCTGGAACTTCTCAAACACAACAAAGATCGAAGGGTCCAAAACGTCGTCCACGCAGCTGTGGTAGAAGTTTATGTCCCCTCCGTCCTTGGAAGGAGGTCGGCGGTAGCTGGAGTTCCCTTTGGTGTAGTCTCCCACCAGCACCCGAGAGACGAACATGGAGCGGACGTCAGAGTCACCGGTGTAGCAGTGCGAGTACTTGGCGTCCCGGGCAAAGTAACTTCCTGTGTTGGGACACAAGAAAATACATTTTTGGGGAGTTTTTCCTGTGCCGATGGTGGGTTTCGGGACAGAGGATGTTGTATGTGTACAGACTGTAAAGCCCTCTGAGGCAAATTTGTAATTTGCGATTATGGGCTATACAAAATAAAATGAATTGAATTGAATTGAATTTCCCAGCGTCCAAGTTGACTCACCCCAAAGCATCTTTTGTCATCAAATCAGTAAATGGCTCACAATTTATATTTCTTCAACTCACCTTGGCCAAACACCGTTCCATTAAGTCCACAGATCCTCCAGTCAAAGTTGGTGTGGCAGATGCCATCTACGTACTTTGGGTCAGTGCCGTGAAAAAGCTGTTTTTCGCTCACATTTTTCCCGTTGTTGTTGTTTTTCATTTGATTCTTCTGCCTGTATACAGGAATGAATCAGGAACGGTAAAGCTGATACTTTAAAGGAAAGAGTGCTGACAAACTGGAACTTTGGCAACCACAGAATAATAATAAATACTGATATGTGGCTATCAGAGGGTGAGGGTGTTATTTCCCCATTATAAAAAACGTACGTACCACTGAAAGACATCCCAAAGAGCTTTGTTCTGGATCCTCTCTATTTTCACAATGTCAAAGCCTCTCATAGTTTTACGGAAAAGACTCTCAAGCTCCTTAAAGTCATCCGAGAGGCGCAGCAGGGGCACTCGCTGGGAAACACACAGCAACAGAATTACGTTTACTCAGGCGTACGGCTTTCACACATTTGTTAGCCACAGAAACACATTGGGAACATTGACATTTCACCTTCAAGGTTTATTTACACGTCCATCAGCTTTTTTGAAATAATAATTATAACATTATTTCTGTTTGAAATATGGTACATTATTAAGACTGATATAATCAATGGTGATATTTGGATCCCATTAGTTTGGTAATTTTATTGTTAAATATTCAATTTTTATTACAATGATGAAGATTATTGTTAGTATTACATATATTTTACCATACAGTTCATAATTACTAGAATGATGATCATCCTGGTGATGATTATAATAATTAGTGTTTACGTCACCATTGTTGTAGTCAATTGACTGAGAAATAGTACTAAATGTACTCCGGTTCCGCCGGTTAATTATTTCCCCGTATCTTATCTGTATTTACATCATTTTTTGATTGCTGTTTCTCTCTCTGGCCCTGTCATGTCTTGTGCGTGTATTCATGTAAATTACTTGCGTAGCACAATTAATAAGCTCCAAAAAAAGAGAGCGAGTGAATATATATATATATATATATATATATATATATAAAAGAGAGCGAGTGAATATATATATATATATATATATATATATATATATATATATCTCTATATATATATCTATATATCTCTCTTTTTTTGGAGCTTATTAATTGTATATATATATATATATATATATGCGGACATTCTCAATCACACCCTACTGCAAATAATAAGCAACACTATGTGAAAGCTTCGAAACTGTATGTTGCCCGTCTTTACGTTGGATGCATAGAGAGCAACCGGCTTGGACTCTAGAGGAAGCATTCTCAGACGTATCACTTGTGACACGTGGAGCCAGTGCCGAAACGTGAGTGTGTCGTCGTTGTCGTAACTGCTTTTGGCGCTACAAACTGCGGTACGCGTTATTTTGTCTTGGCTGTAGACGGCGCACATCAGCACCACTACGGGTCAAAGCTGCTGTTTCTGCGTCGGCGGATTTGTTTGCTTACAGGTGCAGCAGGTTGGACTGGATGCCGCAGGCCTGATTTCAGAGACTCAGTGACACAGCGTGTCCTTGTTTTTTAAGCCTTCCATGTGGTGACATATCTCCATCTTAGTCAGCGTTTTAAAATATTATTTGTGATTTTTGTAAAAAAAAAATCATTTTTGAGGTGGTGACTACATGCTTGAGCCGCTTTGAATAAAAGCCATGGCTAAATAAATATAACGTTAACGAGACATAAAACACAAAAGAAAAGTAACCTATAAAAGCTGGGTACTAAAATATTTGTCTAACGTTACTGAAACAGCAGAGAAGCGTGCATTTGTTGGGGACTATTTCCAGATGTGGATTAATACGCATTTGGAGAATTTACAGCTGCAGGATGTTGAATTTGGGATTGATAAACGACGGCAACAAGTTAATTGTAAAAAAGGAACATTTTTGTTTACAGCCTTGAACACGCCTAAGAACGTAGCTGCCATTAGCTCCTCGTATGACGGCGATATGTCTGCGGCTTACCGCACAAACACGTTATGTAACATTAGTGTGCCTCATCACTTACAAGTGTGGTGTTGATGGGCAGAACTGAAATAAAAAAGAGTTATCAACGCATAAAGTAAAGTAAACATTACAAAAGAGGGAGACGCACACAACCAAGTAAATTAAGGATATTTTTTCAAATGAAATAACCCAGAGAGGCCACTTAAACCAGCAGCGGGGTGTAGTTTCAGCATAGTCAGTAGTGTAGTTAAGTGCAGGAGGAAAAATTGATTATGCAATGTTGTTTAGTGTAGAAACAAACAGTAACCTCAAAACGGGCGACTCAGGAAGGAGAGAGGCACAAACTGAACACTGGAGAGCTTTTTTGACAGACGGCACGGATTTCTCCAGGGGAGGAAATCCAAATAATGTTATCATAGATCTTATAGCAGTTAGTATTGTTTTTCTAAAAAAAGTAATCGAGGAATAGAAATAGATCCTTGGAAGTAACGTTGCCAGAGCACTTTGAATATGCGCCGTGTTCCACATACCTTGTATCCTGTTTCTGGAATCTGCGTCTTGTCCCAGTTGTTGGGGATGGTGCTGAAAGCCGGTTGAACAAGTGGCCTTCTGTGGTCATAAAAGAAAAGGGTTATTGTCGGTGTGAGGCGGCTTGAAATGGTTCCCAACACAGCGCGTCTGAGATGTCGTACCTCAGCCTCTGTGTTCGGACATCAACTGCGGAAGCAAACTTAGGCCGTCTTTTCACGACCCTCTTAGTGTTGTAGCGCGTGTTTGTTTGCATCATGTCTGCGAAATAGAAAAGATTATAGCACTGCTTGAATATTCCAAAATGCACCGAAGTGTGGCTGGAGAGATCTGTTGCGTAACATTTGTTTACCCTGGAAGCTGAGTGAGTAGGACTGTGAACCGGCGGTGAAGTTCACCACATCTTTGTCATTGCTCAGGAACTTCTGCTCCAGTGTGGCGCTGTCCGTGTCCGCTACACTGCGTCCATCAGCCTGGAACACAAGACACAAGCAGAACCGAAAAGGTGACCAACGACCAATCAGGAGTTGGTACCGTGTGCCCGAAGGCCTCCAAAAACAAAAACAAAAAAAGTGAAAAGAGAAAAAATTAATATCAAATATTATCAAATTATTATTTTCTGCAGCTAGTTCACTGCAATGTGAAGTTGTTTGAAGCAATGGTGCTGTTGACTGTCGACACAGGCTCGGCTTTGCAAGTGGGATCATGATTTTAAACTTCAATAGTCCAAAATTCTAATTGGACGGTCTCACTTATTTTTCTCATGGTGTGGCAAATGTTTGTGGAGTGAGGTTGCTGCAGTGAACTGCATTCACGGTGGTGACCCGACTGGACAAAATGTCACCAAAAAAGAGGTAAACTGACCTTTTTGGCCCCCATCAGCTCGGCTAGCTTTGCGCACCGTGACACCTTGTCAGTGTGCATACCTTCAATAAAACTGCAGGCCGCAGCGGCTGATGCTATGCTTCCATGCTGCACCTGTGTTTGCTAACTCGCTCCGTTATCTATGAGGAACTGTGTCAATGTTTACTGAAATGATATCACTTTGAACTTTGATCAGACTTCGTCTAATAAAGGCCTTGAACATTTCTATTTCTTAAATAATACCCCAACACCATTACATAACGAGTCCATTGTTGCTATGAGAAAATGTGAGGAGCAGCTTTAGCAGATCACAGGATATCAAGCACTCACATCAACACACTTATACTTACACCAGTGTGTAGTGCTGAAGCGTAAACGTTCCACTTCCCGAACTCGTCCTCCCAGTACCAAAGCCACTCAGTGGTGTGGATGAAGGTCGGCTCAAGCAAAGAGTTTGCGGTGGAGAGTCGGCGTACTTTGTCCGATCCACGGGTCATCGTGTCAAAATGCACCGGTGTGATGCCGGCACTAGAATACAGACAACCAGAGAGCCATTGAGAAAAGCCATAATATACAGAATATTTCTTCCTGTAAAATAATATCTCTTTAAGTCCCACCCAACAAACAAGTAAGATTAAACTAAAGAAACAATCTGCTTTTATTATTCTTTGTTTGCACTTGCCGTATGATTACTGTAGGCGTTGTATGAACTGGATGTGTTGAAAAGCTAAAAGGAGTTTGATATCTGACTTTCCCTTATATCCATATACAACCTGCATATCTACCCAACAGACTTCGTTTTACTCTCACATTTTTCTGCAAATCCCCCCCCAGTATATACACATTGAGATGGTTGTGCTAAAGAACAATATCCCAGAAGTACCTGTATGTTTTTGCAGGGTCACAGTAGTCCTTCTCGATGGCCTCATTATCAGGCAGGTCGGTCCACCTGTCGAACTCTCTGACCTCCCATTTGTACGGCATCTTAAAGTGCACTTTAAAGCAGCGCTCTGAGAACACATTGGTCACAACACCCAAATGAGCATCGAAGAATGATTGACGTTCCCCCATGACGCTGTGTCACTGATTACTCACCATCATCATGTATGCAGCGTCCCTTGACGAAGTACAAGCATATCTCAGTTTTATCTGAAGGACACAAACAAAAAGTGCACTTTTAAATTCTTGTTGCGGTTTCTTTTTTAAACGTGTTAATAGTTTAACACTTTTCCCCCCCTGAGGTTTGCAGGTGGTGTAGTTCACCTCTCACGGGTCTTGGCCTCTGCAGTCCACCCGGAGCGCTGGCACCCTTTGTCTCATGGTCCTTGACGGCCCCCGGGATGTCGGCACTGGAGCCGGCTTGGCTGCCCGCTTGGCTGCCCGGTGGTCCACCGCTCCCTTTGGCTGCGGTCGAGGTATTCTTTGGGTTTTGTTTTCTGTTCTGAGCATCGTCTGACAATTTCCTGGCAAAGAAGTCAAGCGGCTGCCGAACTTCATTCAGTCCATCTTCGCTGTACAGATCCAAAACGTCAAAGTCGATGTCATCGCCAATGTCATCGGGGGAAGAGGTTTGCTGCCGCAGTAGATCGTTGCCATGGTCTCCTCTGTTTCCGCTGCAGCCTCTCTGGCCTCTGCTGCCTCTACTACCTCTATTGCCTCTATTGCCTCTGTTGCCTCTGTTGCCTCTGTTACCTCGGTAACCACCTCTCCCTCTGTACCCCTGCCTTTGCTCTGAATTCCCACCATCGTCGCCGCTTCCATCATTGACAGTGGAGGATTTGCCCCTATCGCCCTTTCTGTCATTGTACTTCATAGCCAATATATTCCCATAAACTGACCTCAGAGAGGGAATGAGGTCGTCAGGTACGCCTTTCTTCCGCAGGTTCTCGTGTGGCTGGGGAGCATTAAAATCATGGTTCTTGACACAGCTGCAGTCGCGATTCATGTACTTCTCGCAGATGTGCATTCTCTTGCAGCCAAGGCCATCCCCACACAGGCCGAACTCCCCGCCGCCATTGTTGTAATTGTGGCATATCTGGTTAGAGGAGACGAGGTGGTTACAATCGAGAGTAAGCAAAGGGGGATGATTGACAGACGTGTGGATGAAGTCATTCAACTTCTGCTACTTCAGAGGACACTAGGATCTCTAGCAATCCTGTCTTCAGAATCTGTGTCCCCTTCTGTGCACGGACGCATCAGATGCAACAATGTGAATTAGAAAACCTGCTGTGGTTGAGGTCAAACTTACGGAAGGCAGGAGCCAGTTGTCATTCTGCAGCAGCAGCGTGCGCAGCTGAGTCAGGTTGAGACTCTCCAGCTCATGCAACTTCAGCATCCGCATATTGTGATCAGAGTCCAGCTGATGGGAGAATTTGAATGCCAACCTGTCATCAAAGAACACAAAAGACCCATGGCACATGAGTGGGTTTGATCTTAAAAACACGTCCCCTGTTCCAAACGTCGAAAATGAAGCTGTCTGTCTATCCGTAAATAAAAAGTAATATAATAAGAGAGACAGTGTATTGGTGTGATATAAAAATTATCTTGTGGGAGCATTACCTGACATTGGTCCCTGTGAAATATGCTGAGCTTAATATTTTATCTGAAGATACTATGATGGACCCTCCACATAATTATTCCACATGCTTGTGTATGCAAAAAAAAAAATCCCAACATTAAATTGGAGCAGGAGCACAAAGTAGGGGGACCAGGGCAACACACCAATGGTGACACACACAGACTCCCATCGTGAAGGAAGATGTCCTCCCTAGTATCTGTATACTCATTTAACTCTGGACCAGAGGTAAATAAGCAAAATTGTAAATTGGGGTTAAACAAATAGTCTGACTATTACTCAGATAGTATCGTTTTAACTTTGAAGCTGCATCACACACTTCATTGTGTCGAACTAAACTCCGCGCTGGTCTTTATGACAGCGGCTCTCGCGGAAACCTGCAAATCTACGGTGCTTGAACGCATCACGTGTGTCGTTCAAAACAAGTCAATAAACGCACCGAAACGCAACTCCGGTGGCCTCCTTCTGCACTGAATAGTTCTATTTACATATTTAAAATATGGTGATTATTCGGATTTCCACAATAAAGACCTCTTTAAAAAAGAAGAACTGAGATATATTTGAAGTAGTCACGGGCCTCCCTTGGTTTCACGTTAAGCCTCGTACTTGAAGGGAACTCTTTACCTGCCATGATTGACCGGACAGGATCCGGTGAAGAGGAACCTTTTACACAGGTGAAGCCCGCACAAGAAGCCATCGCAATCTCGGACTTTGCACATCTTCAGCTCGGTCCTGGCCACCACCTTCTGCTGCCCGAAGGGACAACACATAGCGAATTTCTCCTGGTTGCTGATGACGTCATTGATAGCTTCGCCCGAGCCGAGATTACACGTCAAATCATTAGTGTCGACTGCTCCTTGATTGTTGCAGATGAACTTCAGTATTTCGGAGTCCATGGTCTCGGGCCTGCTTCGTTCCGTGTGTCCTTCGGCCGTCTAAGGCAAGGAGGCCGACACCGCCTGCCTTTGTCCAGGAAGTACGGTGTCGTTTCCGAAGACTGGAAACCGAAACTTAGCCGCAGCTCTGCTGTAACGCTGCTCTCCTCCGCCGGGGGGCGTCGTCGTGTTATGTAAAACAAGCTCACTGGCGTATTAGGTATAGGGCATGACGTGAACGTGTATGAACGTGATACATATTGTTTTAGAGCTTTGTAAATGCGCGTCATCTGGGTCACGTGACACCTCCTTACATTGAGGGCGGGTTTTAAATAGTTGCATTTGATTTACGTTAGGGGATTGAATAAGAAAACGCAACGCATGATTTAATAATCTGTATTCAATACTTTGCATTATACTGACTGTTCCCTTGCGTTTTTGCCGTTGTTGACAGTTTAATGTTTAAGTGTTTTTACGGTGGGATTACAATTGCCACTCAGAAGCTTCAGCCCTCTAGAAGAACAAGACCATTCTTTCTCCCTGTTAAATAGGACCCGCAGGCTCGCTGTGGAACGGATAACAACAATAATGTACATCACATGTAGTCACCAGATCTCTACTTGAGTCAAACCACTGCAGGAGATTTGAGAAACAATTTCATCATCATCGAAACACAAAATGAGGGAGTGACCTTTGGACGAATAGAGATCTTCACATGCAACAGAGGAGTTTGAGAGACAATCTGTGCCAAAGATCACTGAAGCTTTTACTGGAAGCTCATTGGTGGTGTGACATCCTTCAATTTCTCCCCCATCATATGTTCGGTTAGTTCATTTGGGCCTGTGAGGAGGGGGGGCTTCAGTTCACCAAATCGATTCTGTCCTAATGAAATACTGTGCAACATTGATCTATTTCAAACCGTATTTACTGTTTTTCCGACCACATGGGGGCAGCGGAACAAGCTGTTTTCAAACTTTTGACATCGATACATTGTCAAGTGCCTAATAATTGCATTTGCTTATTTACACATCCACAAACAGAACAACAAAAACATGTTAATTTAACATTTAAGTTATGTTTCTGATTCTACTTCATATCAACTTATCATTGTAGCTCTGTTTTGGTACAACTCTCTCCAACCACATTAGTAATTGAATCCATTGTTAATACAACGATGTGTCCGCCGCTGCAGCCTAATGATCCAAATACTCAGATTACTATTTGAGTTCCATAATACATACTAACGTGGACAATGTAGGACCAGCTGGTCCCTGGTCCTCATTGACGAACCACCTCATCTAACCCCCCCCACTCAGCTCATAAATCACAAGAAAAATATATTTACTTGATGCAGCAGAATGATTTCTGGAATCACCATGACAACATACATTCTAACGAAGCGAATATATTCCATATTGTCCTACATGCTAAAAAAAACATGTAACATGTTATAATATTAATTTCTTTCCCACGCAGTATTGCTTGCCTATGCATTATAAATCACAGTTTTTGCACTGCAATTCCTGAGTGGAAGTCAATGATTGACTTCAGCTTTGTGAATAATAAGCGTCATGCAATATTTAACATTACGAAAGAAGCGCATTAATTAGTATGAAATAATTAGTTTCGCGTGGAGTCCCTACATCACACATTCCCTCATACCCTTCCTGATTGCTTTACACTTTTTTGCAGTTTCTTTTTTTGCTCCGCGTCATTTAAGCCGATGGAGTGAACGGCATCAACGTCAACTTTTTACTTTTAGAAATGCATATCTGAATAAAAAGGGTCAGCCGCGTCTGCAGCGGCGACCTGCTTCGGGTTCCCTTTAAAAGGGGGCAAGGCTCAATGCCGGGAATTCACGTCATTTCGCCGTTTTACACACATCCAGATCAATGAGGGCGAGACAGAGAGAGAGAGAGAGAGAGAGAGAGAGAGAGAGAGAGAGAGGGAGGGGGGAGAGAGAGAGAGAGAGAGGGAGGGGGGGGAGAGAGAGAGAGAGAGGGAGGGGGGGAAGAGAGAGAGAGAGAGGGAGGGGGGGAGAGAGAGAGAGGCAGGGGGGGGGGAGAGAGAGAGAGGGAGAGAGAGAGAGAGAGGGAGAGAGAGACTGCTCTTCCAGGAAGGGATTATTAACCAGCACGCTGCCGACACATGAAGGGAAAACACACGCAGACAAAAGAAGTTTTCACACCGACAGCCGCGCTATGGAGCCGGTCAGCAGATAGCGAGAGAAGAGGCAAAGGGACGACAAACAGCAGGCAATGTGAAAAGAAAATAAACTAAACTTGTCCCACAACAACGAGGCGAGCGGCCGCTGCTGCCGAGCGGGTTCCTCTCGGGAGGACGCGGAGATAAAGAGGAGGACACACGGGAGAAGTGGAAGGAGAAGAAGTTGACGGCGGATAATGTCCGAATCCTCCTCCGCTGCGAACAAGGTAACGCGCTCCCCTTTCGCCCCCCCCCCCATCACCACTTTCCCTTCGGGGGGCTTCAGACACTCTCCCCTCCCGGTAGGAGCCGTGGTGCATAAGCACCTCCGAAAAGACGCGCAGCTGCAGCGCCATTCGGCCGGGGTGCGCTCGTTTTGCTCGTCATCTGTTGCTCGCGGCTCCACGCCGGCGGGGAGAGGATGCGATGTGAAGCGGAGCCGCTAAACTGACTTCGCCACGCGAATGGGGGATGCTCTCATTGACCCGAGTGTTTGCGCGCACACACACACGCACTCACGGTCAACACGTCACGCGGAAGGTCTTCCTCTCGTTAGCGGACGGTTAGAAAATGAATGGCCACATGTCGGTTTAATTGATTCATAAACATGAATTCTCATCAAACGTTTGGCTCAATCCACCACGTTTGATGTGCTGCTTTTATTTGTTTTACACACCACGTTTTGGCCTTTTTGTGGCTGCTGATTGATGACGACTGTGTCAAGAGTTTAAGGACACTTTGTGGTCCTGGTGCGCACTTCTCTTTGACTTGTTGTAATCTAAATGATCATCATCATCAATCGGTAATGAAAATAATCTAGAATAGCAACCACAAGAAGAGGAAGCTGTGATTGAAGCTTTTATTTCCATGTTTTTTACTATTGCATTGACAGGTTGTTGATCCATCTTTTGACAGGTTAGTTGTGGATTTAAGCCCTGCTAGAACTTTTCTAGAAACAGTATTTGAAGCCTCCATGCGATCTGTTTTATGGCCTTATGTGAACCAGGGAGGTTTTCCTGCGATCAGCACTCCACTCTGAGAAGTTTCTCCCTGAATCCGCAGAGCGGAGGATGAGAGATAGCGAGAGAAGCCCCCGTCTCCGAGGGGAGGAAATGGAAGCCTGCAATATTATTACTTTGCTTCCAAAGGAACTTCCTGGTGGGTGCAGGACTCTGAGGGGCCGGTTTGGGGCAGACGGCTGAAACTAAAGGGGCTTCATGCCCTGCGCTCCTTTTTTGCAGGAAAAGGAAAGCGGTCCTCAGAAGGACCCGCCACTGGGACAGGAACTGTTGGGCCTTTTCACTTTTTAGGGGAAGGATGACTGATCTAACCTAAAAAAAAATCTGAAGTCACAGAAAAACATTTGGGTTGATGGTCTAAGTCTCTGTTCTTTGTCCCGTGCAGACGTTTCGTTTATGTTCTACATCTGTATAAAGTGCCAGAGAATAGTGAATACATTTTTTTTTTGTCCGACGACCCCCCCCCCCCCCCCCAAAAGTTTGATATTGGACCAAAAAGAGCATCACTTGTGTTTCCGTCACATTGAAAGATGTTTCAAGTCATTTCGTCGAACTCCCAAGAAGTTACGTGGCGATATTTACCATCTTCAATTGAATGATCGAGGAAAATGTGCATATCTGTCGATGCGATTAATTGGTTACAGCGTCGCTGGGTGTGGACGGCGTTGTCTTCCCCACATGCAATTATATAAATAAACATGCTCTACTCCTCCCTGGGTGGACATGGACTGGGATCATTTTATGTGTAATGCAACATCGGGGGCCGGCGTTAACCGTCGCTCTCCAAACTAAGACGTGCATGTAGAGATCGAGTGGGGCCGGGGGGCCGTTTGGGTTCAGGGCCGGCGTGTTGTGGAGCTTTGTGAGCCATTGCTTTGTGTCTCTGTGTCTATTCATAGCAGGAGAGGAGCTCTTTCAGTCCTTCCGCCAACCCGCTGCCAAACTCCACTTCCTCCCCCGTCCATGCTCCCGCCGCGAGGCCGGCCAGCCGAATGGAGGACGAGCCCGCCAGGCTGCCCGCGCACCTGCGTGAGTCACACTCACTCACTCAGTAACTCTCTCACTCCCTCACACACACACACACACACTCACACTCAAAGAGAAGAGTTTTTTTTGTTGTTGTCCCTTTTCTTGCATATTGTGGTGTTTTATGTTTGCATTTGGTTGAAGTTGTAATTGGGGAAGTGAGATTTTCGTTTGTCTCGTCCCAGAAAATCCCCCGTCAATCAAACCGCGTGGGTCGGCGCTCCGTGGCCTCTTCTTCTGCAAACGCCGCTGTCCCAGAGTAACAAACAGTTATCGGGCAACGTGAATACATCAAATGGTTTCCAAGATAAAGCTTAGATAAAGCTTACGACTACACCTTATCGCACGCATTACTTTGCGGGACCCAAATATTACGTACTGCAAGAGTCCTGCTGGGGCAGGAGAAGAAGAAGAAGAGGAGGAGGAGGAGGAGGAGGAGGAGGACTGGCGGTAAAGGGGACCAAGACCTTGTTGGACTTCTGCCTGACACCGACGGCAGAATTGGGACAAAGTGGCAATAGACTGAAAGGCGACCCGCTGATGGGGATAAATATCATGTATCACAATAATAACAACAGGTCAACCTCTGTTCTGTCTCTTAACCAATCGCAGAGTGGGCGGGACCGGCGCCGTGCCAACAGACGAAGTGTAACCCACGGCCGCTGTTGTCCGTTAATGTTTAACCGGTTTATTTATTTGTCTACTTGGAGCAAGTGTGAAGTTCAGGGCCTTTTTGTGGGGGCCTGCGCAGGTTGGGTCTCGATGCGACGACGCAGGAAACTCCCTCGGCTCACTTCCTCTTCTGCATTGTTGCAGAAAAAGGAAGAGCGCTCTACAGGTCCGCGTCGAGTTTCCTGTCGAGTGAACCGAGTGGTCAGCTCACATCCGCAGATGTGGAAGTCCTTCTTTGTTTTGAGTCGGCCCGCCAGCGTGGTTCCTCACACAGGCAGGACTCTCGCACATCTGCGGTTCAGGAAAATGTCAGGGCCCCCCCCCCGTCCTCCCCCGCGCACCCGTCCCCTACTCCACCCCCCCTCTCCCCCCCTCAGTGTTTAGTTTATGGCTGCGGCTGGTCGGGACTCTCGAGTCTTAAACACCTTCTGCTCGTTCCTTTCTCGTCCTGCGTATGTGAGCGTGCATTAGCTGGAAAACAAACTGCCCATCGACCCCCCCCCCCACCCCCCCACACCCCACACACACTGTGAGGGAGTTCTGTCCTGGAGGGGGGAAAAGGGGGGGGGGGGCAGAAAGAAAAAGAATGAGGGAGGAAATTGCAGTGTGGGCAGAAATCCGCCTTCTCCATTTCCTGGGGAGGAAGTGGATTAGATCGGGGAGAGTAGCCGCCTGCTCCTCACACTGAAGAATGCTGCCAGACTCTATCTGAATCTACCTTTCAGCCCGACATTACGCTGTAATACACAAACCTCACCATGTGTTTCTAATAGTCTAAATGTCCCTACGATATATTTTATTACCTCGCTTTTAATTCGCGCACTAAAACTGTCCTGTTTGTAATTGTAGATATTGACGGAAATGGATGCAAAGGTTCATTAGAAACAAAAACAGTGTATTACAGTGTAATGTAAGTACATTCTGTAGGTAGTAGCGTGTATCTAGTTAACAGAGTGGATAAGATGTGAACTAATGTCAAAGAGCAACCTAAATCACATTTACGATCTCTATATAATTCTATAATGAGTCAAGAAGTGAGGAACTACAAACCAACGGCATAACCGCGTAAAAAACATCTGTCTGTCGGGAAATAATTACTTTGAGACAATAACTTCAGATTGAACCCGCTTGTGATCACTTTGGATGGAACTGGTCCGTTCAGCTGGTTTGTATTCAACTGTGTCGCCCGTAGAAAATACCCAACCAGGAAACCGTCCAGCACGTGACCGGCTAGTTGTGGCGGAACATGTGTTTCCAATTCCAGTGTCATATTTAGCATGCAGACATGGGAGGTATCAATCCGTTCATTTGATTGTTTTCTCATTTTATTTTAAACTACCACAGAGTATCATTCACGGCTGGATATATCTGTGTGGACTAGTTTGCTTAAGAGCCAAACCTCATTAATATTGCTCAATACTATACATACTATAATAATAATAACAATATAATCTGCAATACAAGTCTAGTTTAGCGCCGTGTTGCAGCAGAGGCTAATTTCTAGTCGTCCGGACTGACTGAGGCTGAGCAAGTAATAACTTAAACTGGTTTAAGCTCATTCCCGAGCGGGGGAGCGCTGTCAACCACCCGCGGTGTTTTTTGTTTGTGTGTCAAATACGCCCGGGAGGGATTCCCGCCACCACGCACAACGGCGCTGTGCTGGCGTTAACCTTCCGGAGCCGCATTGAATTCATTCCATCGCAATCCGGGCGCCATCGCTGGACGCGGCTCCCACGTACTCTGAGCGTGACGCAACGCGACAGCCAGTCAGTGGGAAGACACTGAATTATTTAAGGTTCCAAAACACAAGGCCTTCCAGTGTGTTATCTAACAAAAAGCACGCACGAGGAGAGCGGCTGCAAGAGCAGGGATATCTCACTGGATGATTTAAAAGATCCATGTCCATGGAAACAAGACAGGCTGGTTTCCTTGGTGCGTGTGTGCGTGGGTGCTCACAGCTGGCTTTGCACTATGATTGTGCAAGTGGGTGGAGTGTGTGTGTGTGTGTGTGTGTGTGTGTGTGTGTTACCGTACATGACTGCAGCCCCTCTCCCTACGACATCCTTTGGTCTCTCTCTCTGCCGCTTTGTTGTATATTACCCATTTTACTGTGCGGGCCAATTGGTGTCATAAAGAATGTGTGTGTGTGTGTGTGTGTGCATGCAACGAAAAAGAAAAAAATGGCATGTTGCGTGTGTGTGTTTGGTCTTTCAGTGGGGAAATTTCCTGCCCCTGGAAGCAGCTCTTGTCCTCAGGAATTTCCTGAGTGGGCAGACGGCGCTTCCTGAATAAATGTTGTTGTTTTTGTTGTGTGTGTGTGTGCGAGTGCGTGTGTTTTAAACTTGCTCCCTTCTGAAAGGGAAACCGTTCTCACATGCCAGCAAGTAAGCGGAGCGCAGCCCCCTTCTCTCTTCCTGCCCACAACACACTCCACATGGTGTTTCTGCGTGGGGGGGCGTTTCTTTACTCTAAATGTCACAATAATAAAAACCCCACTAATGCTCATCCCCTTGATAAATATCCAAATAATGAAATCTACATGTTCTCCATGGGAACGTCCGCTAGAGTGGTTGGTATTAATGTGGAATAGGGAGGGAAATAAGAGATGCTGAGTATTAAGAATTAGCCGCTCGGCAACAGAAACTTTATCAAGAGGCAAACTGTTTCAAAGCGGCATTCTGGAAATGTAAAATTGCACTTTTTTGGGATATGTGAGGAAACTGCTCCACCCTAAAACTGTCTGGGCTGAGCTATACCGACTTCTATGGCCTACTATGGTATATTATCCAAAACCAAATGGGTTCTGCACTTCCCATAGTCAAACCCCCCCCCCTATACGTTTCCTCAATGAGCTTAAGTGAATTTCTCTTTTTGGCCTGTTAAATCGGTAGAGTTCCCTTTTGATTTGAGGGATGATTCTGGAAAAAAAAGTCCCCAAAAAGTATCTGACTTTCTCAGAAAGATAGAGGAAATGTTCTGAGATAAGGTTCATGATTTCCACTTCAACCGCTGTTGAAAGCTCTGCAATGTGAACATATGGAAATAAATTACATGAATCAGTGGCACAATGTGTGGAGCCGTCAAAAGGGTTAAATGGAAACTGATTTCGATGCTGTTTGTGAATATGGTTCACTGGGAGAAGTGGTTTCACTGACCTCAGTAAAGGTTGTACATTGCATTCTGGGATGAGACCACGAGTAGACATTGTCTTGGACCCAAAAGGTTCTGAAACACCGACATGGAAGCTTTGCAGTCGAGATGATTACTTAAATTTCCCCACATGGAAAGTGTGTGTGTGTGTGCGTGTGTGTGTGTGGTGTCAGACATGCAGGGGCCTTTTTATTAGAACAAACATCTTTTGAAGCTCCTACACCCCCCCCCCCCCAAAAAAAAAAAAATCAAAGAAAAAAAAGGGCTGGCGAACAGAAGAAAGAGTGGCAGTTGACGCTGAATTCAGGAACAAACCTACAAGAGCTGGCTTGCTCCTTCGCTCAACAACAAGCTATCATAGAACAGGTCGCGCTACTTCCGAACCACAAAGGCTCCGTGTGATTGATGCTCCGTTTTATGTTTGTTTTGACTGGAAGGAGTCCAAGCCTGCTGGAAGGGGACGGGCACTCGCATGTCGGTGGAGGAAGTGGAGGATGAATATATGAGAATGGGCGGGATTTGTCTCTAGTAAATGTGTGTGTGTGTGGGGGAGGATTCCCCCCCCGCCCTCCACCCCCGCCGCTCCCACATGACGTGGTTTCAGTGTGCAGAGACGCACGAAGCGGCGAGGGGGAGATGAAAAGCGCCGGCATTGAACGCGGAAATGTGTAGTTCTCTACCCACATGTCCCTCAATCAGGGTGTAACAAGGTCACGGTCAGCCCTCCTCCTCCTCCTCCTCCTCCTTCCTCTGTCTGGAGAAAGAAAAACCTTTTCTCTATTGAGATAGCAAAACCAATATCCGCCTACTTCTGCTTCGGGAGAATAGGCAAACATTTACTGAAGAACTGAGTGACCAAAGTGCTTTTGAGAGCAAAGTCCCAGCCGAACCGACACAACGCTGCACTTTTGTTTATCTAGTTATAGTTCATTTAGCTCAGGCTAAGCCGCAATCCTCCGATTTACGTGTTTATCTTTTGATGTGTGTTGAAAGTCACGAGTTTAACAATATTTGAGTATCAGATTTGAGTATGACTCAAGGAGGAAGCCAATAGAAAATCTCAACACTGGAGATGACTACACATGAAATTTGGTGTCGTAAATACAAGTTCAATTAACGTCCTCCATTTTCTAACCGAATACCAGATCTTTGCGCTGGTGGCGTTTGGCTTCAGTCTTCAACCAGTGCCACTGAAATGTTGTCTGAACAAGCTGGTTAAAAACAGCCCTCTGTGGGTCTGTAGAACCTGTAGGTCCACAGAAGTAAAGCTGGGGATGCACATCGCAGTCTAAACGGACGCGTTTCTCCAGCTTCACCACCCAAACACGGAGAGGCTGATGTAATGTTGACGGGTCTGCTCGGGTACCTTTTTTTTGGAAGGTTGATATTCCTGTTCTGTGTGACCCGTCCACCTCCCTCCTGCTGGCCTTCCTCCCCTTCTTTCACTACATCGCTGGTCTGATTTCATTTGAGCACCCGCCAAAAGAAAAGGATCTTGGTTGTCTTTATATTTGCATTGGCAAGAATGTGGCACGTTTCCCGAACACTGCCGCCAACAGATTTCACCAACTACAATGTTTTACAGATTGTTTCTCTGAGGTCACGTTAGCTCGCAGGCAAAGCCACGTAAATATCAATCAGATTGGTGGCTAAATGATCCGATGGGGCACGTCTGTAAGCATACCTGTGGCCCTTTTCTAAATGGGACGCGCTCCCTCTTGCACGTCACCCTTTGTCTTTCAAAGCGTGGACGGGACGTCTCTGCGCCCAGCAGCCGGACGGGCCTCATTACCTTGTCTGGCTGGGGGGAGGAGGGTGGGGGGGGCTTCCGTACCACAACAACGAAACAAGATACCAGTGATCTCATCCTCCTCTTCATTCATCCCGAGCGCTTCCGAGTTGCCCTGGCAACTTGTGGCGGTGTGTGTGTGTGTGCGCGTGCGAAAGCACAAAGTGAAAATGATGTGTCATCAGAGCGGATTAGGAGCCCACGGTTTAGTCGAGGGCTCGGGATTCTACTGCTTGAGGGTTTTATTCAATGTAAATACACATGAACACATGAGCGCACACGCGTTCACTCCCATGAACACGGCGAGTCTTTGATGCGTTCAACAAAAGGCTGATGACAAGGAAGACTGAAATTGATTTTTCTTCCTGTAACCTTCGGCGCGTCTGGAACGGAGTATGACAGGGGGAGGAAGTGTGTGACAGTGTTGAGGGAATAAGGTGTCAGGGACCACAGCGCGCTCTGTTCTCCTCTCACACTCATTTTCCTTCCCGCCTCTAAGTAAGCAAAGGATATTTTTGTCTCACACAGACAAGAAGGTTTTCCGTCCATCACTTTCTGTCTCTGTCGCACGGACCTGAGGTTTGTCCCCACGTAGACGAGACTCTAAGATCAACCGCAATGAATCCCTGAGATGCACCTAGATGTTGTGTTGTCTTTGGCAAAAAAAGGTGACGTTTTGTGGCTCACTTTAAATTCACCTTTGTGTGACGTAAGAGTAAGCGGTTAAATATCATCTGACATTCCCTTTTTGACCCGGCTAACTAGTCGTATTTATACCATTCCGAAGGATCCTGAACCTCCTCTCGTCACTAAGGAAGCACAAAGCTCCGCACAGCAGGGAGCGACAACACAGCTCACAGGTGCATGCTGGGAGTGGAGTCGGATACGAACAGCTGCCGCGTTGGTGGCAAAAGGAGTGACAGCGCAGGATGCGGGCGAGCGGTGCGGCGGTGGAAGTACGCCGCCAGAGGCGATACGTGGATATATATACGTCGACTCCGAACAACGCGCGTCCCAGAATAGCAACGCAGAGCGCGCAAGAGTTTCAAACGAGCGAGAATTTGGGGCGGCTCGGGAACCTCCCGCTCAGCCAAGCATTCGCTTGACTTTCCTTCCTCTTTTTTTTTTTTTGTCTTTTGCTCGGTGCTCTGCCGCGCTCAACACTTTCCTTTCCGTTTCCACTCTTCACTTTTCTCATCTCTGTTAATAAGGCTGCCGGCGTCGCTCTCTAACCTTACCGCAGGAAGTTTCCTGTTCTAAAGCGGAGCCCACGCTGGATCGCTTCCTGCCAAAGTGCGTTGTGGGACACGTTTGTTTGGGCCCCCCCCCCTTCCTCCTCCTGCTCCCCCTTGTCGTTTCCTCCTTCGAGCTCCGTGCAGATGGCTGAGGCTGGCGGACCGGATCTCGGAGGGCTTTTGGCAGAACAGCACCTCTCTGCAGAGCGCACACCGCAGCCGTGACCCCGCGACCCGGGCTTCCCTCCTGCTGGCTGCCCCCCGGCCTTCGCCGCTCTCACGAGTCAGCCGCCCGAGACCAGCGCAGGGCCGGTGCACGCAGTGCAGATGGCAGCGCGGTTCCTCGTAGATAGAAAGTCAACAGGAGGAGTTTAGGAGTATTCCAGTATAGATCCATCCTTGTTATAGAGTACAGACAAATTTAGCATAAATGTATTTGTTTTCTCAGGAATATTTCAACATGTGGTTTTACCGCTGGCTTTTCTTCCATGCTTGATTTAAAGTTAACTATACTGCCGAGATCATACATCAACATGATTCCCACAAAGCATCGTAAACATGCTACTAGCTTATACCGTGGCCAAGAAGCCGATCCCAGGGGAAGTACGGTTCCTTATGTGCCCGCTGCTCGCTCCTGTTGTTGAGAAACACCTGCCGCTCGCCCCCTGACACCTTCTGAGCAGCTCTGTTGACAATGATGAGGGTCCGAGCTCGACGGGCCATGTGCCGTGCTTCAGATAACCGGCGCCTTCCCGGACCTATCAGCGATAACTGTGACTGTGTAGAGGAGGGGAGGGGCAGGAGCGGGAATCTGACGATCTAGACAGGGTTTCATTTTGTATCGATCGCTCTGTGTGAAAACCTCCTCTGTTTGACGCGTCCGTTGGGAGCCTGACAGAGCGCACACGGTTCCTATTACTTGTCTGACAGTGACATTGGCGGCCCAAGATAACGGCTGTCCGACTCCCAGAGGAAGTGTTTGAGGCCGCGCGATAAGTGAGATGTAAGAAACGACTAGTCATGCGCCGTGTGGGTGTCGCAGATATTGTGATCGGAGCTTCACACTGCGAGTTGTGCGTGTGCAAGTGCATGTGTATGTGTATGTGTGGAGGAGAGGCAGGTGAGTCGTACTGTAAATCTTATTATACCAAGACTGTAAAATGATGCAATTTAGTAGCGACATCTATCAGAATAATATATAAATGATGTTGTGTTGGAAAATATCACGGTGAGATTACAGATATCTTTGGTACGAATCAGGATCATTGACAGGATTACAAATTTGGAGGTTAACATGAGCACACATTACACCACTTCAGGACAGGAGCCTGCAATGGTAGTAGAGAAACGCTTGGTGGAAATTCCTGTCTTTTTCAAGTTTTCCCCAAGCAGGAAGGTTTGAACACTCTACAGTTTATCTTTCATGGAGACAGACAGACAGACACACACACACACACACACACGTACGAGAGGCGTACCGGCATGAAATGACAGTTTGTAGGAAATGAGCTTCTGTTCCAGCAAACATAATACCGGACAAACCGGGTCAATATAATTTCATTTATGTGGGTATTGTTGCTGCACCGAGCTAAAATCCTGTCCCACTAATGCGCAGAATGATTTGAGCCGTCGGATGATGACTACATTTAAAAAGGAATGGATTTTTTTTAAGCTATCCTCCAACCCCCCCCAAAATGATGAAGCCTAGTGCTCTGGCATTAGAATGAAATCAAAAGAGCATTTTATGCACTGTTACGGACCCCTCGATAAGGTGACGGCTCGTTCAGCCGAGGGGTCAGCCACATAAAGAAACGCGATAGGCAGGAAGCGATGCAAAGTTCTTTTTATAGTTTTCCAACCTCCAGCCTCTCCGTTTCACACATTAATATATCACAATAGTAGCTCGAACACAAAACACTGGTCTCCTGGTGTTGAGGCCGGGGCCTGGCGCTCTCGCAGGTCTCCTCCTTCTCCCGGCGCTCAGTCGCTCTCCCCTCTATATGCTCAGCCTGAGCCATCACCGCAACCGCTCTCAGGTGCGCAGGGGCGGAGCCTGCACTCAGAAGGGCCAAACCAATTAATAATCACAAAAACAAACTCAGAAGGCTGTGGCCGTAACACTTCCCCCCCTAGAGGAAGAATCATTTTTTTTTTTTTTCTTTTCCTCCTTCCTTAGAGGGAAAAAGAAAAACTGATTCTGCATGGGTTCATACAGAAAATCCTGTTCCTAAATTAATCCGCGAGACAACGCATCTGCAACTACGTTGTCAGAGCCTCTTTTATGACGGATCTCAAGATTGTACGGCTGAACCATTAAGGCCCACCGCATGAGTCGTTGATTTTGGTTATACATTTTGCTCAGAAAAACAAGTGGATTATGATCTGTATAAACAACGACAGGAGACGCACTAGCCCCCACGTAAACGTTAAACTGTTGTAATGCTAGCAACAGAGCTAAGGTCTCTTTTTCAATGGTTGAATAATTCAACTGATGACTGTTGAACTTAGCTGAGAAGTATGATACGGGGTGGCCTAGGTTGTCAGCACCCTCCTGGAGAAGGACAGCTCCCACTCCAACCGCGCTGGCGTCCACCTCCAGCTGGAACGGACGAGTCAGGTCTGGGGCGGACAGCACCGGTGCACTGCAAAGGAGAGATTTTGCCGACAGGAATGCCTGCTCGCATTCGTTAGTCCAAAGAAAACCCACTTTTGGACTACACAGTGTTGTTAACGGCGCAACAACAGTCGAGAAGTTCTTGCAAAAACAACGATAGTACCCCACCATTCCCAGGAACCTACGTAGTTCTCTCCTCGTAGTAGGTGTTGGGTAGTTGAGCACAGCAGCCACCTTTCCGTCCCGTGGTCGCACTTGACCATTTCCCACCTGCTTCCCTAGATACGTTACAGAAGCTTTTACAAATTCACATTTTTTTAGATTTAACGTTAAGGAAGCAGCGGACAATCGGCCAAACACGTCATGCAACGTTAACGTGTGTTCCTCCCACGTAGACGAGTAAACGACAACATCGTCTAAATAAACAGTACAGTTAGGAACCCCCCCTAAGACTGTGGACATTAACCGCTGAAATGTTGCGGGCGCGTTTCGGAGACCGAAGGCCATACGCGTATACTGCAGAAAAGCGTCGGGGGTTACAAACGCAGAGATTTTAGAAGCCCGCTCGGTGAGGGGCACCTGCCAATAACCTTTCAATAGGTCCAACTTGGTGATGTAGTTTGCACCCCCAAGACTATCCACACAATCGTCCACACGTGGTAAGGGAAAAGCATCCGCCACGGTGACGGAATTGACCTTTCGGAAATCGGTACAAAAACGAAGGGACCCATCAGCCTTCGGCACCAGAATGCACGGCGAGCTCCAGGGGCTACTGCTCGGAACAGCGAACCCATTCTCTAGTAAATATTGCACCTCAGCTTTCATTGCCTCTCTCTTAGTTAATGGACAGCGGTAAGCATGTTGCTTGAAAGGTCCTGCACGGCCAACTTCGATGTCATGCTGGATGACATTAGTTCCGGGAGGTACGTCATTGAACAGATTTGGGAACTCCTTTATCAGGTCCATTACGTACCGTTGCTGTTCGCGAGATAAATAGGCCAGTTGAGAAGGGAGTGAAGTTAAGACTTCCGAATTTTTGAAACACCCCCCGTTTAAAACTTCCATAGAGACATGCAACCCATCATCCTCAGTGTCGGCAGGTAAAGCATAAGTTACCAATGAGACCTGCTCGGTGGGTACCTTAGCTACCGGATCGTCAGGGGTGGTCGCTTTCGGTTCAACACGACATAAATAGGGTTTCAACATATTTATGTGACATACACGTGTTTTTCGCCTCCGTTCTGGAGTGTACAAGATATAGTTAGTTTCATTCAACTTACCCTTGATCACGTACGGACCCGAAAAACGGGCCGAGAGAGTGGTCCCATGAATGGGGAACAACACGAGAACTTTATCTCCAGGCAGGAAACGACGCACCACCGCTTTTGTATCAAAGCGTTTCTTCATCTTCTTTTGCGACAATGAAAGCGCTTCCTTCGCCGTATTACAGGCGTCTCGCAAACGTTCCCGAGTACGTGAAACCAACTCGAGAACGTTTGTTTTCGCGGACAAACCTCTATCGAGAAACTCTTCCTTTAGCATTTTTAAAGGACCCCGGACATCATGCCCGAACACGAGCTCAGCCGGACTGAACCCGAGAGAGTCCTGTCTTGCCTCACGCACTGCAAATAAAACTAACGGGACCCCATCATCCCATTCCTTTCCAGTCTCGGTGCAATACTTGCGAAGTGCGGATTTTAACGTCTGATGCCACCGTTCTAAAGCTCCTTGCGACTCAGGGTGGTAGGCACTTGCGACGACATGAGCCACTCCAAGAGCCTTTAAGGACGTACGGAAAACGCGAGACATAAAGTTTGAACCCTGATCGGTTTGGACCGTTTTCGGCAACCCAAAGGTGGTAAAGAATTTTGTTAGTGCCTTAGTTACCGTCTTGGCCGTGATGTTACGTAACGGGATGGCTTCCGGAAAGCGTGTCGCGACGCACATGATTGTTAACAAGTATTGGCACCCGGACTTAGCACGAGGGAGTGGACCGACACAATCAACTAGCACGCGCTCGAATGGTTCGCCGACGGCAGGAATAGGACAGAGGGGAGCCGGCGGCACAACTTGATTAGGCTTCCCATTGACCTGACAGATGTGACAGGTTTTGCAGTATTGTGCAACATCAGTTTTTAAACCTGGCCAAAAGAAATGCTGGAGCACCCGGTTATAGGTTTTAGTGATACCGAGGTGTCCGGACCAAGGATGGTCATGGGCCAGTTCTAAGACCTGTGATCGAAACTTCGAGGGCACCACAATTTGATGCACCACATTCCAATCGTCTTGCTGCCCAGGATTTAGCGATCGACTCCAGTGACGCATTAGCACCTTATCGTGCCAGTAAAACTGGTGATTACGCAGCGATATTTTCCCCTTTTCAGCACTCGCCCGACATGGAGTTAAAGATAAATCTTCTCGCTGCGCTTCAATCAGAGTTTCGCGCGAAACAAGCAAATTAGTAATGAGATCAAAGCTCCTAGCTGACCCTGGAGTCGTTTTGGGCGGCTCTGGAGGATCAGCCAGCACGTCAGTTCCCAGAATCTTGGGAAACACAGAATCGCAGAGTATATTACTTTCCTGAAGGTCATGTTTTGCTTGGGCTCGTGTCACCACGGCGCTAAACACCCCTGGCAGGTTTCTAGCAAGCACATCCGCCTGAGAGTCGTTGTGCGGGACGTCGACCACTTGCACCACCGGCATGACTTTACCCCCAGCTATATCGTTACCCATGATAAAGTCAACGCCTCTCACCGGTAGCGAGGGACGCACTGCCACCTCAAAACATCCAGACGCCAACTCAGACGAAACGTGCACCCGATGCAACGGGACAGTCACAAAACCCATTTCAATACCCTGCACCACCGTGCTGGTATTACACGCGGAATCAACACCAAAATCCAGAACATCTGCTAATATGAAGGACTGAGACCCCCCTGTATCCCGGAGAATTCTTACCGGTTTTCGATCCTCGCCCCTCTCACCTACTGAAACAAAACCGCGGAATATGAACGGCTTGAAACAGCTGTCTGGGGTCGTGGGGGACACTGCAACCGCCGGAGACAAAGTTTTCACCAACACCGAGCCTCGCGGTTGAAAAGATGAAGAATCTTGTCGTTCTTGTTTACGTTTCAACGTACGACACTCAGCCATACTATGACCCATTTTGTGACAGTAACTGCATTCTCGATTAGATTTCGGACTGGGAGGACTCCATTTACTTCTCGAGTCGGAAAGATTTTCGTTCTCCTTCACGGCGGAACCCCCAGAATCAGACGGACGCTTGTAAAACACCGTTTTGTGCATTAAAGCATACTCGTCAGCTAACACCGCAGCCTGCTGAACAGTGCTGACTTTTTGTTCGTTCAGATACAATGCAGTACGTTCAGGAACACAGTTCTTAAATTCTTCGATCAGCAACAGCTCTCGCAAAGAGCTATAGTCAGTTACCTTGCACGCCTTGGTCCAGCGATCGAATAAGATGCCTTTTTCCCGAGCGAATTCAACATACGTTTGCGACGTGCCCCTTTTCGAGGTACGGAACCGTTGTCGGTAATGCTCAGGAACAAGTTCGTATGCCCGTAAAATTGCAGCTTTCACGGCTTCATACTGTACGCTTTCCTCTAACGAGAGAGATGCACATACCTCCTGCGCCTTACCTGAGAGTTTACATTGCAACATTAGTGCCCAAACCGCGTTTGGCCATCCTAAAGCTAACGCCACTCGTTCAAAAGCTTGAAAATAAGCTTCCACTTCCTTTTCCCGGAAGGGTGGAACGATCGAGATGTTTTTAGCCACGTCAAAATGTGTTGAAAACGGCGCTACCGAATCACCACCAGTACCAACTGGTTCGTCAACGCCTCCCGACGGTGATGGACCAGGCGACGTAACGGGATCACCTTCGACCAGAGATGTTTTGACAGTAGATTTCTTTGGTACCTCGGGCGCAGCCTGTAACTCCAACTCCCGCAGTCGTACTTTGGTATCAGCATCAATTCGATACATTTCGATCTGACGCTTCAAGTCATCTTGCCTTGCCTGAGCTCGGTCCTGGGTCTCCAACTGCAGCCGTGCTAAACGTAGTTTTAGACGTGCATCTGAGCGACTCCCTGTTGATTCTGTGGAAAGAGAAAGAGGCTCAAATTTAGGCATCGAGTAGGCTAAACCTTCCTCCGCACCAACCCCCACCAAGGGAGTTACTGGACCACCACGCGATACGCGTAAAGGCGAAGTTCCCGCAGCAGCTGGTGCCTCCAACTCCGCCGCTACAGTGGGACTAGACTCCATGGCCGAAAAAACACCTTTATTAACCAAGCCAGCCACTAAACAATCTTTTAACTCTGCTTTTCTTAGTGTTCTAGAAAAAGGAATCCCATAATGTTGAGCAATAAGAGACAAATCACTTTTTCGACATGTCCCTAAAACTTCAACATTTGGTTGATCTATAAATCGGCTTAACTCAAACGTTGCCATTTTTAAACAACAATATGCAGAAATAATCAGGATAATCCAACATTCTCTGGGCCTACTTACCTAACCCATAAAGCTAACTTTTCCTCTCTAGTCTTCAGAGGGTACCGATTAAGAGATCGCTCTCTCCCCCGGAGTACCTCCAAAAATAACAAACTAAAATAAGAAAGGCAAAATAATAAACAGTAAACCGTTGTCAGGACTGGCGCTAAGCACAGCCCCGCTGGCTTACTCTGTCTAACCAGAGAACGTGGATCACCCGAATTAAATTAGATCACTCGAATTCCTTAGCTACTATCCGGACACAGATATCCCGGACGAGCCCCCATTTATGTTACGGACCCCTCGATAAGGTGACGGCTCGTTCAGCCGAGGGGTCAGCCACATAAAGAAACGCGATAGGCAGGAAGCGATGCAAAGTTCTTTTTATAGTTTTCCAACCTCCAGCCTCTCCGTTTCACACATTAATATATCACAATAGTAGCTCGAACACAAAACACTGGTCTCCTGGTGTTGAGGCCGGGGCCTGGCGCTCTCGCAGGTCTCCTCCTTCTCCCGGCGCTCAGTCGCTCTCCCCTCTATATGCTCAGCCTGAGCCATCACCGCAACCGCTCTCAGGTGCGCAGGGGCGGAGCCTGCACTCAGAAGGGCCAAACCAATTAATAATCACAAAAACAAACTCAGAAGGCTGTGGCCGTAACATGCACTTCCATATTAGCGTAGCGGTAGCCTATTTAGAATTTGACGTGGCCGGTCAGCTAGCTAGCTAGCTCAGGCATTTGTTTGCGCCAAAAATCAAATGCTACATTTTCGTATTTCAAGGCACCGCAGTGCAGACTGTTCTCTTGAGCATCTTTTCCCTGGCGGTTACCTTGTCTTGTCGGGGTTAGCATGAGGACAGTGGCTGCAAAACGAGCTAAATACTTGTTTGGCTGGTTTTAGCTTTAGCCCTTCACCATCACAAAACAATGAAAGAAAATGTAATGGCCATTTCCGACTTCGACTGGATTTCTCTGGAAAATAACCATCCATTTCCAAAACAAATATTTCTGCTTTCACAACCATTCTGCACAACACCCCCCCCCCCCCCCTCATTTGTATTTTCACAGTGACTAAATGATCGTGCCGATGTTTTACACTCCTGTTTCCACAGCAATGACAGACAAAGTTAAGAGTGCGAGGGAGAGAAACCCAAAAGATAGGATCTCTGCTGCCCCCCCCCATGTGTCCATTTATACACAAGCTAATAAACGGGCTGTCCTGTGATGCCTGACTGCATCGCATAACCGATCAAATTAAATAACTCTCACACTCTTTCTCATATCCCCCCTTGCGTTTTCTTTCCTTTAAACCATCCTCTTCAAATCTTTTATGCCTCCCTCCTCCTGAATCTGTCTACTCTTTTTTTCTTCTTTATCTCTGCTGCCGTTCCCATAATCCCTCCCTCCTTTTTGGCTTTTATCTCCACTTCCTCAATATCCTTTTTACTGCCTCTGCCTCCTTCCTTCCTCCCCCTCATCCCCCTTTGCTCTCTCCCCTTCACACCCCCCCCCCCCCTCCTTCCTGCCTTTCCTCCCTTCTCTGCTGAGCTCATCCTTCCCCCCCCCCCCCCCACGTTTAACAAGACCTGGTCTCAACTTCCTTTTCTCCATCATCTCCCCTCTCCAGGTTTGCAGCCGGTCTTCTGGAGCAGGGAGGACGTGTCCCAGTGGCTGAGGTGGGCAGAGAAGGAGTTCGCCCTGCGGCCGATCACCAGCGGCTCTTTCCAAATGAACGGCAAAGCCCTTCTGCTGCTCACCAAGGAGGACTTCCGCTATCGATCTCCCCACTCCGGTACCCGTTTGCCATCATTTCCTCCTCCTTCTCGGTGGTTATAATAGTGGTTTCATCTGGACTGGGAAAACCGGAGACATCAGTGAAAATCTTTTTGCGAATAAGTCAGTTTCATTGATCGCATTAGATGTTTGTTATTGTCCAACTGGAGCGACTGGACATGACTGGAGTTGCCAACTAGGGAGGAAGAGCAGGTTTAGCTCATTGAAGCAGAATGAAGGGAAATACGTGCAATTCTACATAGAAACTCTTCTATAATAAAATAAATAAACATTCATGATCCCACATGTGTCTCCCAACAAAATGTTACCCGTACTTTAGTCTGCTGTTGCCCTTTGTGGTTTAAACCAGTATTACAGTTTATTTCTACATGACAACCTGTGCCGGTGTAGCTGAAACATGACCGTGTTTACAGCTAAACGGCGCCCTTTAGAATTCAACGGAGCGCAGAGGTGGCGAGGCGGCAGTGGAGGGAGGCAGCCGTTACAGCGAGGCTGCTGGGGGAGGAAGTAGCGGATGGTTCATCAGGAAGTGTAAACCAACCTCAACCGTCTCCCCGGCAACGCGAGCTGCCGGGCGCTTGAAAATAATGCAGAATAAGTTGACGGATTTCCTTTGCAGGCTTTTGGATCCGTGTTTGAACCAGGAGTCAAAGTCTGATTGTGCGTCCTTGGAATTGTACGCAACACACTGCTGTGTTGGACACAAGAGTGGAATGAAATGAGCCATCAGCCTTGTGAAATATTAAGATAACGCGAAGGATAAATTGCACGGCCTGGAAAAGAAGACTCCCTTCAAATCCAGAAAAGAGTGGGAGTGTATAGAGGAGTCAAAATGAATGTGCTATGAATGCTGAAATAAACAGGGAAATAAATGTAATTTCTGACATCTTATCCTTCGAATCTTTTCATTTATGTATCTAATTCTTTCATTCAATTTGACAAAGTAGTTTATTTCAGCATTTTACCGATCACTGATTAGATCCAATGAGGTGAGAAAAGGTCGCCCTGTTTGTTCTCCAGCCAGAGACCCGATGCGTCCCCTTTGCGTCTTGCGCCACGTTGAGAGGAATGAACTGGAGCTACAGCGAGGTGACGCCCAGCTGACAGCTGTTGTCAGGCTTGTGTTCCCATTCCAACTCTGCAAAATTGTTCACATCCTGTTGTGTTTTGGGGGGGATGAAAATGTGGGAAACGTGATTCATCGTCGCATTCTTATTTGTCATTAGTCGTCTCAATGTGACACGGACATTGTCTTGTTGTGAAAATGGATTTGAGCATCAGCAACCGTGGACGCTACAATTTACATTTTTTTTAAATCATCGGGAGTGGAGAGATAAACCCGACGGCGATTGATCACATTTTAATATCAGGTTAGTTTTGGCGCTGTTGTCGAGTAGAGAAAGTTCTTTTGGGGAAGTGAGCAAATGGTTTGGCTGGTGATGTCTGTTTCCTCCTTTTAGGGGATTGGAAGAGTGCAGTTCCCATCAGCCCCTGCTTTGTGCCATATTTTCCTTTTGTCAAACAACACCCCCCTCCCCTCCAGAATGTCTTAACCTCACGTCTGAGCCACCGTTTGCAGAGCTACTACTGCGTGTTTGGACTTGAACTCCTCTTAATGACCTAAATCCATCAAGGTGTGTGTGTGTGTGTGTGTGTGTGCTTTGTCGGATGACACTTTCTCCTGTTTCTTCGAAGTCTTTTGTCATTGCGAGTGCCACCGATTAACTGTCAGGCACACGTGACGTTTTAAAAACACACATTTATAAGATCCAGAATCAAAGCATCAGGAAGTGGGAGCTCGTACACTCCCCCCCCACCCCGCCACCCAACTGCAACCCAACACCGCAGGACCAGAAAGTAAGAACTGAAAGGGTGTGTGTGTGTGTGTGTGTGTGTGTGTGTGTGTGTGTGTGTGCCTGCACTCGCCATTACTTCCTTTATGAGAATCATTTCCTTGTTATGGTAAGGCTTTAAAAAAAAAAAAAATCCCTCATGCTGGTGGCCTTTGTTCAAATCAGTTATTTTTTAACCACGCATGTGTTTTGTGTCGGCGGGCCGCCATCGTGGGCGTTGAGGCCAAACCAACTGCTGTTAATGATTGTGGAGCTTCCTGCCCGGTGTCCCCACTACTGTACGAGCACGCCGGGGTCATATAGAGCTACGGCCCGTCTACTCGCGGTCACCACCCAGGTCACGTTGGCCGCTGACTGGCAAAACATCAGGAGTTGGAATATCCAGAAGAGGCTGTTTTCTAATAACAATTCTCGAGTTGCCACAGAGCCGTGTCCTCAAACGTCACGCTTACGCGTAGTTTTCCCCTCTGAGAAGCTTCCATTATTGCTCAAGCTCCCCGCTGCCTTGAAAACAAGAAAGGAGAAGAAGGGGAACCGGTCTCTGCAGATGACGCCAATGCAGGCTACTGGTGGTAACCTCTGACCTCTTGTGTGTACGCAGGGGACGTCCTGTACGAGCTGCTGCAGCACATCCTAAAGCAGAGGAAGCCCCACGCGTTCTACCCGTCGGCCTACTTCCCCGGGAACTCCTTCCAGTCGCTGCCCGAGAGCGCCACGCAGCACCTGAAGCTGGAAGGTGAGTTCTACAAGTGGGTTGACCTCTAGAGTCTGCAGGGAGGTCGCCCCCCCCCCGCTTGGTTCTTTTCCTCCTCCTTAAGCGTCTCCAACATGACGGGGTCTTGTTCCTATGAACAACCTCAGCAATCGACGACTACTTGCAGCATCCGTGGGACTATTTCATCTGCGTCTAGGAGCTGTGTTGGAAATGAATAAGGGGAAATATCAAATAATGCATCATATTTTAGTACTTTAATAACACGGTCAGGCACCCATCACCAAGTCAATATTCTTTGTATCCTATGTGCAAACATGCTTGGTAATAAACCGTTTCTGGTTCAGATTCTAATGATGTGAATTGCCCATAAATAATCAGCAGCAGCTATTTATATATTTATTAAATATACATTTGTCCAACTGTCAATGAAGAAGTATTTACATCGACTTCATCACAATAGCAGATGCTGAGGGTGATGGCATTTTCTATAAGGTAAAATATTGTCTTCTGATAAAAACAATGGCTGCGGCTGCGAGGGCGGCACGGTGGCGTGGTGGTTAGCACTGTTGCCTCACAGCAAGAAGGTCCTGGGTTCGATTCCGCCCAGTGGCCTTTCTGTGTGGAGTCTGCATGTTCTCCCCGTGTCTGCGTGGGTTCTCTCCGGGTTCTCCGGCTTCCTCCCACAGTCCAAAGACATGCTCTGGGGATCAGGTTAATTGGGGACTTTAAATCGCCCGAAGTTGGCTGGGATGGACTCCAGCCCCCCCGCGACCCTGTGTGCAGGATAAGCGGTTTGACAATGGATGGATGGATAAAAACGATTGGACGTAATAGAGAGGTGCAGGAAGGAAGTCGACCTGTCCTTGGTGTGTCCGCTCGCGCTCATGTGACCGGGATGACATTTGTTCACAACCGCAAGCGCAAGCTTCTTCACACTGTGATTTAGATTTACCGAGAATTCATGATAATTACATTAGAAGTAAGTTAGGCTTAAAAAGAGGTGTTGTTTGCTTTACGCAAGGAAGTATCGGTTCATTTCAGATGGGTTGGTTGAGTTCACATGTTGGCAGTAAAAGCCGCTCCACCGGCTCCACGCAGCTCTGCCCGTATGTCTCACTACCGACTTCCTGCGTTTCAACGCCCTTTCCACGTATCATGCGGCCAAAGGAATCAAAGCAACATTCCAACCACTTCTGACAAAAGCCAGAGAACTTCTGCTGAAACTCCTAAGGTCACCGTCTTCGTTCTAAGTGCAGGGTATCAGGGACACCTAGTGGTCTTCTTCTGTGCGAAGACCGAATACAGAGAGACCAGGCGACACAGTAAACAGCAGTCAAAAATATTTGGTTTAATATAAAGCGAGATGAAACGCTGGAATGAGACGCTGGAAAACGGCCGCGAGGGTAAAATCCACGGGCACCACCACCACCACCATCAAATACCCCTGTCTAAAGACAACTCCTCTTGTCTTTAGAAGCTGGAACCATTGCATGTTATGAAAATTCATACAGTTAAAAAAAGTTATCTTTGTTTTAATGGAGAACAGTCTAAATTAGCCCATATTGTGTTTTATGATTACTAAAAAATAATCAAATTGCCTTGTTGTTTATATGGTATAAATATTTTTTTTATGCCAATTTAAAAAAAGGTTTTATAAATTTAATAATTTACACATTTGGAAATTGGATTGAAAGATGAAGATCAAACATTGATAAAAATAATAGCCACACTTTTGAATTATTTTATCTGTCTTAAATACTTTACTAAGCGCTCAGCGCTGTAATGAATTGCTGTAAATTTATGGTGGATTTTAAACGGCATCTTACCGTTTTTCATAATAACTTACAGAAAGCTCATTGTTTATCCCTTGCATGTAATGCAGTCAATAACCATAACAGCAAACTTCTGTAGTTTAACAATACCACAGAGATATTGATGTATCCATATTGTATCTTTTGAAACCCTAGAAACGGTACGGCGAGCACCGCGTGGTTCAGAGCCGCTGCCCCAGCATCCACCCACCATCGAGCTGCGTCACCGCTCCCGCTCCCCCCACCACCAGACCGCCAGACAATCCCCCCTGGATCCAAGCCACCCGCGCACCGCCGGCGAGGACCACACCCAGGCCTTCCCCCAGCTGCCCGACAGCAACCACCACCCGCCCGAGGAAATGTACCCTCTGTCGGTGTCCCCGGCGGCGCCCAACGGCCGCTGCGGGACGCCCCGAGACGGCCCCTGCCCGGGGAGCCCCGGGGGCCAAGACGCGGGCCCGCCTCGCGTCATCCAGCTCATGCCCAGCGCCATCATGAACCCGCTGCTCCTCAGCCCGAGCAGGAGCGCCGGGGGCGGCGCCATGGACTTCCGGCACGGCCGCGGTGGGGCCACTACGCAGGGGACGCTGGAAAACGGCCGCGAGGGTAAAATCCACGGGCACCACCACCATCAAATACCCATGTCCCAACAGCAGCATCTACTGCAGCAGCAGCAGCAGCAGGAGGAGGCGCTCTACAGGAACCACGTCATCATGCCCGTGTCGCCTCCAGAAGAGCCACAGATACCCATCGGGCGGATCGCAGGTAAACACTTACAGCCCTCGTAAGGTTAAAGGGGCAAAGCTAAGAGCGGCGGCATCGCATCCGTTGCTTTGGTCCCACCGCAGAGACGGCAGGCCTCATCTTACTTACCCCGTCCCTCTGGAACTGTGTGAGCATCTTGCAACAATGGTGGCAACTCTGCCCGTGTTTCCCTGTCGCTTCCTCGCAGACTGCAGGCTGCTGTGGGACTACGTCTACCAGCTCCTGTCAGACAGCAGGTACGAGAACTACATCCGCTGGGAGGATACAGAAAGCAAAGTCTTCCGCATCATGGACCCCAACGGCCTGGCCAGGCTCTGGGGAAATCACAAGGTAAACAGGCACTCGCTGGGCTCCAGATGTGCAGCAGCTGTCGTCTGCAGGCGCGTTCCTCTGTAGGACAGTTTGAAGTACGCATCAAACGATTGGACAAAGTAGCACTACACATGTGCATGAACATGCACACGCCCAGCTCAGGTGTGTGTGTGTGTGGATAACATTTAGAACTTAGGACCTTTTCTTTGTCCATTTTTCAGTTGTGGTACACATGATATTCAGAAAGGGGGATGAAACATTTTTTCTAAGAATTAAATTTTGATTAAATGACATGATAAATAATGAAATTGAATAAAATCAAGGGATGATGAAATATTGGTTGTCCACTCCTGAGTTTCGTATTGTGTTTTTATCAAAGAGGCTAGTGTATCATGTGTATAGAGATTTTTTTGACCCATACATCGTATTTCGGGTGAACTGGTTGTAACAATCTGATAGTTGGACCTTTCGGTGCTGCTGTGAGCAGTATGTTTAGAAGGCATTTTCTGGCTGTCCCATCCAGGCCTTCAGGTATGGCTCCCAGTAGTGCTGCTGTGCTGTGCTTGTTGGATGTCCTGTTGAAATATCTCTTTGAGGGCAGCAAAGACTTCTCCAGCATGCACTGTATTTAGGGTTTAGTCAGAATATATATGTGTGTGATTGGCAGCATGTGTAGCACAGTTCCGGTAGCACAAGTTGGACTGTGTTGGCTACTATTTCCGGAAGAATCTAGTGATTACTCCTGATTGTGTTTGGAACCAGGTGTGCCTCTGTGCACATTTCCTCTCAGGTATTCTGTGCTATTATCCTGTTCATTTCTGCCTCCCATCTCCGCTTTATGTGTAGGGAATTATGTAGATTCTTCTATAGAAAGACGTAAAATAGCTTACCTACTGTTTTCTTATCTTCGTTTCCCCTCGGTACCTTTATTAAAAACCTTTCTATAGGCACACGTGTCACAAACTTTGTCCACTCTTTTTGTGTTGTTAGAAAAGTTTCTTTCTGAAATCAGAACTCAGGACCTTAGGTGATGTTGGATGTGTTTTCCAGCTTATCGTTATGTAACGACCCGTGTGTCCTTTTGCCTCCTAAAGAACCGGACCAACATGACGTACGAGAAGATGTCGCGAGCACTGAGACACTACTACAAACTGAACATCATCAGGAAGGAGCCTGGACAAAGACTGCTATTCAGGTAGGTTCACTCCAAGTGGCCTTTCTAAACAGAGTCGCCCACACTATTCATGACATATCCGTAACCGAAGTTTGAATAATATGTTTCTCGTCCACCAGGTTCATGAAAACCCCCGACGAGATAATGAACGGACAGACGGACCGGCTGGAGCACCTGGAGTCCGACACGGACGAACAAATCTACATCAAAGAGGAGTGCTGAGGAACTCTGAGGGGGGGAAAAGGACTCCGTGAACTACTTACTACTTCTACAGCCGCCGATGCCTTTCAGGAGCAGCCCCAACAAGCGCTGTTTGATCGGGAGCGCGTGGACGTTCGCTCGCATCCGCCCCGCGCAGACAGGCGTGAAATGTCTCCAGATTGCCTTGGGATGCCATTTTCCTAAAGTAAAAAGAAAAATAACATGAACGGCATCGGTTCTTGTGCTTTTGCAGCGATGGACAGAAAAGACTTTCTTAATGTTCCCTTTTATTTTTGAATGACCCACAGAAGCCAATCCCTCTGTGCTTTGGTCACTTTGATGATTTCCTTATTGTTTTTTTTCACCTGACACTTTACTGTGTTATACTGTGGAGTTTTGCTGTTTGTAAAAAGAAAAATCGGGTGTGTGCGTGTGTGTGTGTGGCTGGAATGTTTTCACCATGGAATAAACATTTTTGATCAAGCTGTATTGTTTTAGTTCTTTAATATTAATCGCCTTATTCTTCCTTCCGGTTTCTTCAGGAGGGACGTCGGTGAGGTTCGGTGAAATAAGTAAAACGTCCACATGATGGCAGTACTTTACCTGTTTCCACGATGAGACCTGAGCTGTTTGCAGAAGCTTCTTTCTGCTGTTAATCAAACCTGCTTCTCTTGTAAAGGGTCATTTACAGGATTAAATGTGGCTGCAGTTGATGGCACAAATGATTGGATACTATAGTCCTTAGTGATTGTCTTGCGTTTGGTGGAATTGGTGGTGTCTTAGTGGGAATAGATCGCCGTTGAGCTTAATTATGAATCAAATGTGATTGATGACTTATTAATTGCCATTTCAAAGCAGTAATTCACTAATTGCGCCCTGGCTGCTTTTTTTGCGTTACACTTTCTAATTAGTCTTTTGCTTGGTGTTCTCTGAATAATAACATCTGAATAATTCTGTTTATCATTATCATTATTCTGCTAATTTTCCAAATGAGCCGTTGACGAATAATACATATGCATTGGTTGCTGGTTTTATTGTGACATTAATTGGTGTTTTTCCAAATCAAATCACATCATTGTTGGTGATTAAATCTAGCTTCTTCTGCAGGTGATCTTTTTCTTCTGCGAGGCAACTCGTCCGTCTCCCCGGACAACTCAATGCGACGTCCAAGTGACGTCTACATGATATGACCCACGTGCTTGCAGGTAATCCGGATACTGTAACGCGTTAGCGGCGGAGGAGGCGGCGGCGCGCTCCGCGATCTGCGCTCCGGAGTCTCCATAAAAGTTAGTGCGCGCAGAGCTCAGCTGTCAGACCGGAGAGAGACGCGGCGAAGCAAACACCGCGGAACCAAGTGATCGGTCGGGATCGATCCTACTTTTATCACAAATTATCACATCCGTCGTGAGCGTGCGCCGCGATCGCGTGTGGGACTGTCAGCTGCCAAAAGGTGCACCCGCGGGACGCAATTAAAGCGCGTTATCCGGGTATTGTTTTCTGGACTAACGGAATAAACATCGGTTTGGATGCAGGAGAATTTCTGCTGTGCGGCGGATGAGATACAAACGACCCCGAATAAGACATTCTGACAAGGCTGATTTTTGAAGAACCAGAAGAAGAATCCCCCCAAAATAGAGGCACCACTCCCGTTGGTCCCGTTGTTCGTTTGTTCTTTTTGCGCCAGTCCAGGACGCAAATGTCTCCACATCACAGGCACACCACTGGATTGTAGTAGCAGCCCCACCGATGGTTTGAGAGGGCGTCAAGGTGCTGGAAGGGAGTAGGACAATTACAGGTAAGAGACACGCGACCCCGACACCCATTTTCTACCTTCTTTCGGGAGCTGATCACCCGTCGGCTGGTGCACACAGAAAGACACTCAAGTGTTTTATTTTGTAGACCTTCGGCCTCGCATCAATACGCAGGATCAGGTCCTCTTCAGGACGGCAACCAAATGCGTATCGGATCCGGTTTAAATAGAACCCCTTAAGCCCCTAGAGGCTTGGATTTACACTTTTTATTTTCATTCACGTGTCTGACTGATTCATAAAATACTTAACAAGTTTTAACAAGAAGTCATTGTAGTGGAGTTATGCTATTTAAATTACTTTATAGCATTACAGTATGTGATAATGATAAAAGTTGCTACATATAACTACATCAAACTGTAAGTGCATTTCCCAGCTGTTAGTTCTTTCCAATCAATTCACTTTGTTTTCAGCAAATCAGGGCTCCCCCACCACGGAGACCTCAGTATTGCAGCAGCTGGAGATGTGCGCAGTAGGTGAACAACATCTGTATACTGAAGGAGAAAAACTCAAATCCAAAGAAATATTCCGATACATGCAGGATCTCTGTTGTACTCTCGGGCTTCACTCGAACCAGAGCGGGATGTCGAAACATCTCGTGGTTTGGTGTTCTGTTGGAATTGGGAACGGGCACTTCCTCCAGCCTGGGGTCACACCGCCCAACGCTTTTCATTTGCTTCAAAAGGAACGAAGCGACATGCTGCCCGTTTACAACACCGGGATGATGCATGAGGTTGGACAATAGACTGTAGTCACAAACACAGTGGAGCAGACGGGCAGGTGGAGCTGCTCAAAGAGCACCACTTCTTTTTTCACTGCATCAATCCCACCTACATGGCAAAGAATAAACGTACTGTGCCTATATCCTATGTCATTAGCTATTGGACCAAGTGCAACAATTAGAACATTTATGCCTAAAAAAAAAGACCCTCTGAATGAAACAAACTGCAAATCCAATTGCAGTTTCTACTTTTTTGGCCTCCTTTCACACTTCCAGGTAGCTGTATGACATGTACGGCAGAAGCTTTTCTTCTCTGTTACAATAAGAATACTCCAATGACTCCTCTGATTCATCTTGAGGCCTTTTTGACATGGGCACTGTGTGAATGGCTACAAACAGCCAGAATGTAAAAAATAATATCAGTCACAGAGAGTTACTGTGACCATGCACTTCGAGAATATTTGGCAGTAGAGACATTTCTTCCACACCATTTTAGTACATTTACCATTCGCACATGAGTGATATGAGTATACACTTCTTCCACTGATGCCGTCTCCCGCCACTGAGCAGGACATGACGTCATGCGGCTCGAGCGGCTTTTCAGCGGCCGGCAGGTTCTTTCTACCGACTGGCAGCATGAGCGGTTCCCCGGCTCGCCGGAGGCCCGAGCAGCAGCTCGACTGATGGGGCGCAGAGCTCCTGGCCACCCGGCTCGGGTCAATTTGGTTCCACCTCCAGCCTCCAGCTGGGCTACCTGGCACCGTCTGTCTGGCAGGCGATGGCGGCTTGGACCAATGTCACCTTTTTTTTTTTTTTTTTGGTGGGTTGCATGACCTCGTACTCGGCATGCGTCGCCATTAAGCGGTGACACCGAGGCACGCGGTCCGCTGCTCCTCGCCAACCAGGTTGACTTAGCGCTGAACAGCTGTGACACACCACCAACAGCGGGGGGAGGGGGGGGGGGGGGATCTCTCCTTTATATATAATATTAACATTTTTCATAAAATTTCGGACCTACATTTACAAGGATGTGTTTTGAAAAGTCTCCAATAGTTAAAGCAGGAACAGAAGCGCCGAAGCAAACAGCGGGATACAATAAAGTAAGATGATTAAAACATAACAAACATTTACATAAATCATAAAATGACAGCTGAATTCCAGAGTTTTAGGCTCCTGGTATTTTGCAGGCTGACCTACGGTCACGGCTCAACCTTCGAGGTCAAAAGCCAGCATTTTACCTTCAAGGTCATCGCCCAATTTGAACCTTTTCAAGGTCAATGCCCAACATGACAGCTTTCCCTACCATCATATCACAGGGGCTCCACGCCTTTATTTCTTACCCCTTCTGCCAAGATCTGTTCCGACTACTAAGTTGTAAAGGTAGGAGAAACACTGCTGAACCTCTCAAAGTCAAAGCCCAATGCAGCCCATCTCAGAGGTTAATGCCTGCCATCTAGACCCCCTCGTGTAGGACAGAGCCACCAAGATCAATAGCAATGGCCCCCCTGCCACTATTAACGCTAAGCAGGTATCGCTAATCGCATGTCGTCTACGCGAGGGCCGGAGTGAGAGAAAGATCTCCACACCGACCTCTCTGTTGGTGTTGGTGTCGACGAGGTGGCATCTCCGACCGGGACGCTGCGGGAGGCCGCTAAGCCGAGAACAGACTCCACTCCGTCCGTCCGAGTTCTCTTCACTCGTCACCTCCGAGCCGAGCGATCGGCGGCGGCACGTTGTCACTCGTTTCAAGGAAAATGCTTTTAATTGCTGCAGCCGCAGAGGAACCGGAGAGATGAAGACATTAGAGATGGCAGGTTTTTCATCATTGTTCCAAGAGAACAGCGTTGGAAATAAGTGGGGGCATGTTGGATGGAATCTGTGAGACGCACCACATCGCCCAGGGATTTCTGGCCCCGATCAAAGCTCCGACAGGAGGTCAGCTGCTTGATAGGCGACTGCACACCTTCTCCTGAAACTTGAATTTGTTTAAATCACCCCCCCCCCCCCCCCTTCACATATATATTTGATACAAGGTTCGTACTGTTTCATTCAGAGTTAAAATAAAATGTGTACCCAGCGTTGAATAAACAGGAGCTCTGCAGGATGGATCAAATAATAACAAGCGATTCCTGACGTCCCCTTTGACCTCTGTCTTCTTCTCCCGGCTCCTCTTATTCCTCCTCTGATTACATTTTTGTCTCACCTTTGTCTGCCTTTTTATTGCTTAAACACAGTCATACCACACCGCTGCAAAGTGTGGTTACCCACATGGTGAACCGCAGGTTGTCGGTTCTAATCCCCCCCTCTAATTGGTGAGTTTAGGTGTGCCAAAAGTATAGTAAATACTAAATTTGCAATGTTGTTCTTTGGCAGTAGTTGCAGAAAAGAATGACTTGAAATATAAAGACACAGCACTATAACATTTTTTTTTTGATAATGCATTTAATAATTTATACATTAGAGTAGAATATGATAGTGATCCATCTTAATAGGCCGACACTAATAAAATAATAGCCACACATTTGAAGTAGTTCATAATTAGATACTTGACTTTGCCTTTCTGCGCATAAAGGGACATTTTTTTTTTTTTAAGACTGGTACATTTCTTTGTAATGCAAAGGATGTCTGTCTATACTCTTTTATTCTTAATTTTGTGTTCAAGGGTTCTTTTTGATTATGTTTTGTTGTCACTTTCAATTCACGGTAGTTATAAATGTATTTCTGTCTACAAAATATGCACAAGGCAACTACTGTGTGGTTAATGTAAGGGTAATTTCGTGGTTAAAGGTAAAAATTCCATAAATTGTTCCTAACTCACTATAATTTCGTGGTAAGCAGATGTGAGGATTTTTAAGCAAATGGCATTTTAAGTAACTGTTGCAACAAACAAAACCTCCACAGACCTCCACCCCACAGCCCAGCTTACAAACATGTGCCACGTCACGCAGGACAAGGACCGGCCTCCCAGCAGACACCCCCCCCCCGAGGAGCATTTCGGGAGAGCAGAAACATCCTCACCTTCCCTTCCTTTATTCTCCCCTCCCACCTCGCTGGTGTCACCCACTCGTCCCCTCCTTTCCATTTCATTTTCGATGGCTGACTTTGGTTTGTGCGGAGCTGTCGGCCTTCGGTGCTTTCGTGGAGCGAGCCAAACCCATCTGGGACTGGATATCCTGTTTACCAGCTCTCAGCACTCTGAAAACCACAACAATACTGAGCTGAGGCAGAAGTTCACAGCTCATTACAGTTTGTTCAGGTCACGGCCAAGGTCAAACTCAGAGAGCGGACTCTGGTATTCTTTCTTTATTTCAATCGACACATGTTGTCACGTCATCCTTTGTGAGCCAAACTCCCGGCAGACACATCTGAAGCTGTCCCGGGCGGTCCAAAAGATAATTGACTGAGCTATTTGATATTGCAGCACTCGAAAGTCAGACTGTGATGTGGTAGAGCTGCAACCCAGTCAACTCATCCTTTCCTGTATTTCAAGGTTCTACCCGTCTGTCTTTCTAATGCTCGCTCTTATCGCTCAGCTCGTGGAGGCTATTGTCAGCTGCTTCCTTTGTTAGCCATGCGGGATATGCGATCTGTCTGTTACATTACAATCAAACGAGAAAGGAGGGAAGCCGACATGAGAACAGTGGAGCAGATCGAAAAAGTAGATGTAGTGCGCTCGTTTTGTTGTTTTGGTCTACTAGTAATATATTTTTTTAACAATAAGAAGCATGCAGAATATCAACAGACTTATTAATGAAAAGAAGAGAAATGAATGTCAAAACAAAAAAAATGTTTTCCCTTATAAATAACCAAGCAGCATCGATGACATAACTCCAGTGTGCAATCTGAAAACAGGCTTCGATACACAAACAGCATCTAATTCATAGAGAATTTATGGAGATACAATATGTATATATGATAATCTATGTGCACTCCTCCCAAAATCCAATGAACGCAGGACGGTATCCTTTCTATAAAGCTGCTCCTATCTGTGTGTATGGCGATAGATACATATTTATTTTGGTGATGTGGCAAAAAGACACAGGGTCCTGTGTGTGTGTGTGTGTGTGTGTGTGTGTGTGTGTGTGTGTGTGAGTTTCAGCCCCCCCCTCCACACATCAACACTGAGCTCCGAGCTATTTGACCCGGGGGGCTGTAACCTAAAGACCTGATACTGGCAGCCTGTGGCTTTCAATCTGACCGCTCTCCCCCACTTATCTGGCAAATAAGCTGTTTTAATTGCTTACACACAGAGCCCTATCAGGCCGTGTAGTGAGCGTGGAGATAAGGGTTACACAGACTCGGGCATTAGTAACAGGATGAGCGGACCGCAGAAAAACAGAGCTGCGGGGTCCCGGGAGGACGCAGAGTCAGGAAATAGCTGTGGCCATCCTATTAATTTCAAACTCTCGGAGCCGTTTTCTTTGGCTCACTGTTGGACTCAGGAGGCGCCTTTCGGCCCCGCTTGCCCCCCCGAAATCCAAGAAAATTTGTGTAAATTGTACAGACGTTATTGGCGGGCCGACAGTGATGTGGAAAAATCACGCAGGTTACTGAGCAACACAATCTTTACAATTTCAGCCGTCTTCTTAAGCAGAGACGAAAGACAAGAAGAATGTGGCGCATTTGTCGTGAATTCTGATTCTTGATCCAAGAATTTGTCTTTCTGACATTAGTGCGCACACACACACACACACACACACACACACACACACTGACAACTTACAGATGCTTACAGCCCACACAGCAGGGCAAGGACACACAACATCACGCTTCAAATGCGTCCACACATTATTTTGTTTTCACACCTTAAAGCTTTATAATGGCATGTTGTTGGGTTTTTTTTTTGGTCAACATCTTACAGACTCCAGCAACCTTCCTTTCCAAAGAGATTTGGATTGTTGAAGTTTCAGCGTGTATTGTTTTGACCCTTGTGGCGCACATGAAGAGCCAGTCAACACAGCGGCTGGGTAAATGTCAGCTACACTCGGCTTCTAATGAGACCAGAGACTAAGGAGAGGGCTGACACCAGCGCAGGCTCGCTGCTGAGAGGCTCATTTACATTCTACCCGGCGACAGCTGGAGATATGAGAGGAGAGAGGGAGAGAGGTAGAAACAGGGAGGGAGGGACACAAGGAGCTGGAGAAACCGTGTTAGTTTTGGGGGTTTAAAAACCTTTTCTCGGAGGCAGTATTAATTCAACGAAATTGCCTCAAATAGTCCAGCTTTTCCCTTTCTCACGCGCACAGCGATCACTACCGCTCGTCTCCGTTAGTGATCCAGTCCAAAAGTCCAAAATGTATTTTAAAAGATAGAAGCCAATTACCAAATTAAGTATTCCGTATTTCTTGGCGATTCACCTTTCATTGACATTCACAATAAATTGCACATATACAACCAAAAAATCATAATTTTTCCATATTAGAGGGATGACTTAAGTACGATCACAGCCATTCAAGGCTTCATTGGAAAACCTCCAGAAAAGCTTTGAAGAAAATAAGACATTTTGTCCTACACTAGTCTCCACACTGTGAGAGAGATAATCCTACTGAATTTGCACCCAAGATGACATCAATGCATCCTCAATAAATCCTGACCAAAAACAAAATGTCATTTGTGATGAAATTATCATTTGGAAAATGAAGGACAATTGTTTAAAGATCACAGACAACCACTGACGTCACACTTTTTAAAAACTACACGCCAAACTCATCTGAAATCTGCTTTCAACCTGGGACGCTTGTTATGAATGTGGTTTTCTTCACTGCTGTCATTTTATCTTTTATATATATTGTAATTTCTTACTCTTCAGCTTCTGCCTTTAAATACCTCAATTCAGCACTACACAAATGAAATGTCCATCCATCCATTGTCAAACCGCTTATCCTGCACACAGGGTCGCGGGGGGGCTGGAGTCCATCCCAGCCAACTTCGGGCGATAGACAGGGTACACCCTGGATTGGTCGCCAGCCAATCGCAGGGCAACACAGAGACACACAACCATTCACACTCACACTCACACAACTACGGGCAATTTAAAGTCCCCAATTAACCTGATCCCCAGAGCATGTCTTTGGACTGTGGGAGGAAGCCGGAGAACCCGGAGAGAACCCACGCAGACACGGGGAGAACATGCAGACTCCACACAGAAAGGCCACTGGGCGGAATCGAACCCAGGACCTTCTTGCTGTGAGGCAACAGTGCTAACCACCGCGCCACCGTGCCGCCCTCAAATGAAATGTGCTACTTCCTAATTTCCGTAAAGACTAAATGATTTACATTACAGTAATTACATTTTGAGAAATACATATATATATTTGCTCAAAACAAGATTTAGCATTAATAGAATTGATGCTTATTTATCCCCACGACCCTCGACTCAATCTCAGGGAGATACGAGAGATCCGATCATGAAGCATGTCCCTCTGCTGCTAAATACGTTCAAGTGCAGTGTGCTAACAAGGGGACTGTATCCAGCGACACGAATGCCATGATCATGAATGAATACTAAAATGAGTCTCCGTAGTTTCAAAAAAGTGTGTGGTGACTTGGCTTAAAAGCATCTATTTTGTGATCTGCTTAAACTGATTTGTTTGTGTAAAGATAAAACTAGCCTGTGTGGAATCTCCTCTGCTCGGCTCATTGTGTTTGATCTAATGTCACATAGACTGTCTCGTGTATTCGACTGTAATCCTGTGATCTTACATCTGCTGCAATCTTTGCATCCTGGCAGACAAACCAAAACAGCTCTGATGCAGGATGAGGAGCAGTGGAGGTGATGAACACACGATGCGTCACGCCTTTGCCCCTGCAGCTCCTTGTCCTCTCTGGCTCAACATCAGGCCGCTATACAGTTGTGGGAGTTAGAGAAAGAGAAGAAATGCAGTCGCATTGGTTTGCTAGTAACATGCTAGAAATGAGTAACAGCCCCCAGACTACAACCCACAGAGCTCCGGCCCCACGGCTCTGGATCTGTTGGTTTGCTGATGTACATGCCAGATGTTGCAGGTGTCACTTGAGACGGTTGTCAATTTGTTATAGTTACCTGAAAGACATGTTCAAATATTCATAAATGAAGGTTTTTTTTTAAGCCGTAGGCGTGCTGGTTTTAAGACAAAACAAGTGGCAATAATTGCTTTATGTCAATTATCTTGAATGTATTATGGCCGCAACCGACCCCTTTCATACAGCTGACAGATATGGGAGTGTCGTTGATCTTCTTATCCAAGCCGTTTAGAGGCAGAGAGACGCGCTTTAGGAGAATGAAGAGTGATGATCATTTAATAACCACACCCTGCAACATGCTCCACCTTTTAATCTATAGACCTAATCAATGGGCGTCATAAATGTACAAACTTACTCGTGATATTTGTCACATATCAGCTACAGAAGACGGACGTTACTGAAAAGGATTGTTGGACGTCAGTTCCACAGTTGGTTTGTGTATTGTTTCTTTGGACCGGATGTGTTGAAAATCCAAAAAGATGAGATATACTGCACTGACGGAGGGCGTCACATCGGTCAGTGAAACCCGGTGGCCGACGATGCCCCGTGACCTGTCAGTGCTGGATCCGACTGTCAGAGATGGATGACCCGCTAAGCTTTTCAGCCGCCTTCGTCTTTTTAAGCCGACTGCGCACATTATCGGAGGATTGGTCTGCCCCTGAACTGAAGATTTTCTTTTCAGTCGCTCTGAAGGACACAGCCGAAATCAAGTTCTCAAATAGTCAACTTAAATGAGTTCGGAGCAGCATTGGAACCAATTACATGGTCAATCTCAATCTCAAGGTGCTGACAGGCAATTACTAAACCAGAAGCGAGGAAACACCTGCCATGAGCAGTGTCTCTCTTCCTCAGGCAGCACACATGACTGGCGAGTCACCAGCCAGGACTGTACATGTGAAAATACACCTCATTTCTTAGTCTCAATTGTAACATGGCGACTGGTATTGCCTAAAAAAAAAAGAAATGATCGATGGCTTCACCCCTACCCTGAAAATGGTACCCATCATGTGAATGGAAGCTGCAGGAAGCAGTTGGCGCTTATAAAGTGTCTGCCGACCCAAAGCGGCAGATCGCAATCTGGCGAAAAAGGGAACAATCCCCCTGCAAACTGATGAATTTTGCTCCTCACTCTTCTGGGTGAATGTGTGAATAAGTGCACCATAAGAAAACATTAATAATGAAAAGGCATTGTGTTTGTCTCTGTTATCTATGAGGCATCACAGTAAAGATGTTAACCAATAATCACACAATTATTTCGTCATTTAGAAATCCCAAATGGGATGTGAAATTAAAAAAAAAGTACTTCATTTGAGAATCTAGATAAGACAACAAATGGGTGGATTATACCAAGACTGATCTCCAGTACTTAAACACTGCTGAGTGGCAAAATATAAATTGCAGAATTATTTCTTTAAATCTGCCTATAGTGTGAGGAGCTCCCACCATTGGGGTACCAAAGAAGCACCTCTGCTTGATTCATGACAATTCTTGGCTCTTGGCATTTCACTAAACCATTATTCTATGGGTTCACAGATTGGGTTTCGATTATAAAGGGGGACAGATGAGAAGACTAAAACTTTATAAAACGTAAATCCTCTCTTAACATCCACTTCATGAAGCACTGAACACCACAGCAACATGCAGTCACATCCTGAGGAGGCTTTATTCAAGGTTGTTAGATGTGATACATGCTGAGGAGCATCTGCTCAGCATCTTACTGTCTGTATTTCTAACGAGACTGAGGTGTTTGCATGCGTGTGTGTGTGTGTGTGTGTGTGTGTGTGCGTGTCAGGGTCTGTACAGGAAAGTATCAGAGCCCCATTTACAAAAACACTCTGCTATCAAAAGCTCAAGAAAGTTTGTCACAACAAACAACACCTGTTTATCAACCTATGCAGGAATATCTAATGACTTTGGATTGAGGTCTGAATTAGAAGAGAGCTGCAAATAAAAATCCAACATTCACTCTGACTATTGTCCCAGCCATGGACGTGTCAAACTGCAGCATTCGTTTGTTCTAGTTAAGCAATGACAACCGTATTCGTTCACTTTCTCTTCCAAAATGGACAAACTCTTTAGGTGAAAGGAAGTGAATGAATTACCGACTAGCTCCGCGGTGACCAACATAGCACCAAATATTATGACGTTCAGATCACTCAGATTGTACTCTGCGGCCTTTCACCACAGAGTTGGACTGCTCACTCGTGTGACATCTTTTGCCGCCCTCCAGTCTGCTGTCTACCGAGCAAAGAATCAGACAAAGAAGCAGTCCGCTTGCCTGATGAGAGACTTGGTATTTGTTTAAAAGCTTAATGATGCCTACAGGTCACAATGCTGTGCACAGAAATCCACAACAGTTCTCAGAAATCCATCACTCTACATCATGACATGATTGAGAAAGTTGTTTTGGGGGCATTAACTAATTATCTCTGTCGCTGACTGCTATAGAGAGACAAAATCCCTCTGGTTCTGGCAGACCACCATTTTCTAATTAAATATGTATGGTAGTCAATGGGGAGACAAATCAGCGTTTGATCTAGTTTCTTAAACTCAAAGACACTGTTTGTATTTTTGGGGAATAAAGTCCCATGGTGGTAACCGGAAAGCGACGGCAGTAGCGGCAGCAATAAGTGAAGCTCTGTTCATACTTTATCAAATGTTTGCGAAGCCACCACCTTGGAAATCTGGCGAAACATCTCTCGAAGATCTTCATAAAGGATGTGCTAACCCCCATTACCTATTGGACACCTTTACTTTGTAGCATTTTTCTAGTTTTTACATTTTTCCTAACATTGAGATTAAAAAAAGAATTGCTCATTCTTGTACAAACCTGCATTAATGGAATGTGGTGGTGAGTCTTCCTGGTTCATGTTTTCTCACTGAGAACACAGCAACCAACCCTATGCATGACCTGTGGAGGGCTGCGTTCAGTCTGAATAGCTTTAGCTGGGTGGCATTTGGGGTTGTCACTTAGTCTTAAGGGTAATTGCAACATCCTTCTTTCTTAAGTCGCAATTCTCCCACAAGTCTTTCCATCATCTTGTCGCCAGCTATTTCTATCTAATAAGCTAATGAGCTGGCTAAAATGTATGCCAATATTTATTAAGGCAGGAAAGAGGAAAAAGCTGTGCTTCTGAGGTGTGATCAGCATAAAGCATACTCTTTTTTTCCACGGGACTGACTGAGCCTCACCATGTGCGTTTATTTGCACGCCGTTGAACCGGTGTGTCAAATCTCATGCCGAGTGCAATCATTTATCCGTCCAAACAGCACCTCAGACGCTCGCAGGCTGACAGACCCTTTAATGGCAGCGTTTCAAGAGATTTCAGTCGGGGGTTTACCAAATACGTTGAGTCATGTGGCTGCGGAGGTTTTTAAAAGGGGGGAGCTTCTGAGTGATAGTAATGAGCTCTAGGAGACAGCAGCGCTGCGGTTAAAGCCGCACGGCGCCCAATTATCTGCCGGCACCTGTCTGAGTCAGGCGTGGCTCTTACTGAGCGGGGCCTTCAGACGGCCCCAACGATGTCCCACACCTCTTCGCTCCACTGTATGTCCTCCCCTCTCTTATTATGAAAGGGACATTTGTTATGAATTGTATATTCGAAGACGATCTATGAAAGGAACAAATTTCTCTTCCTCCAGAATTTCTCCAGCATTTCTCGTTAGATTTGGACTTCGACAGCCAAGAATGACTGAGAACAGTCTGCAGCATTTAAATTGGAGTGATTACACACTTTCACATCGTTAATCAGTAGTTATTGCATTCACGTGCTCTAAAAGGTCCCAGTTCTAATAAATAATAATGGGGTAGCAGAGAGACGAGATGGCATATTCATGTAGCAATGTGTTTTCATACAAAATAGATCAAAAAGGCTAACCAAAACAAAAAGTAACTTCATAAATAGGTCTAGATTTGTTTGAGCTGTCACTTGTTGGCATCTTTGTAGCAACATGTCTGCTTAATAGCTAGTGTGAAACTAAATCATTGATATCAATAGAATTAATAAATTTACAAAAAAAAAATTGGGGCACCAATGCCCAAACTATAAATCAGTTCGAAAAAGGCGGGCTAGCTGGAAGCTAAGCTAACAGCCACATGGCAAGCAGAGTGTGGCTGCGAGCTGGCAGACATGTTGCCGTGGAGGAGGAGGCCGTGTTTGTTCACCACGCGTGTTCCTCGCGTAGTTTAACTTCTATCTGTAGGTAAATCTACATGTGGCAGGATAGGTGTAATGGTTTGTTCGTAAACATACACAATTGCTTGTTCAATTTCAACACAAAAACAACACATGCCAATCTAACTTCTGCCCAGACATAGTGTCATGGAATGGGTGGAGGAGGCAGGACTCAAACGCAGACTTCTCAGGAAACAGAAGACTTTAATTGTCAAAAAGGCAAAAGCAAAAGGCCAAGGGGCAAAAACACACAGGAACCAGTGGAAAAACCGGCAGACAGGAGCTACGCACATCCACGACGAAAGACAATGACGCGACAAGTGACACAAGAAACACACGGCTTAAATACACAAGGGAGGTGCGGGTGATTGGACACAGGTGGAAACTATTAGACAATCACAGGACAAGGCAGGAAGTGAAGTTACCCGGGGACACGAGTGGCAGAAAAACTACAAAATAAGACAGGAAGTGAACCACACCGTGACACATAGTCTTAACTGTGCGTTGGTGGGGTTCGCTGTGTTTCCTCGAGTCGTGTTTAATTTGTCATTTTCTCTGTCCTTTGTGATTGATTGGGCTTCTTGGAAACTGTTGGGTTTCTGGGGGGGATAGGAGAAGCTTTCGTTCTGGTTGAACTGCTTTAGGCCACGAGTGCAGAACCTCTCGGGAGCAGTGAGAACGTGGGACTCTTTAGGGAAGAGCCCTAACAGCTGAAAGCTAGAGAGCCTGAATCCGTAATTGTTCAACGAAGCCAAAACGGAAAGAAAGTTGTCTTAACTTCTCACTGACCAGAATCGATCCGGAAGAAAAAATTTGGAGGTGAAATCTGTTATCATCTGTCAGAGAAGAGCACATGGACCCCTTTGGTGACTGTGGGTGGACCAATGAGATCTCATTGTTGAGGTTCACCAAGACATAGGTGTGAGGACCAACTCATGCAGGTTTTTTTTTGTCCTGTAGCAGAACTGGAGACCAAACCTGTGTTTAGTTAGGCGTGTTTCATGCCACGCTTAACTAGGGCTGCAACTAACGATTATTTTGATAATCAATCACCGAATTGTATCAATTTCATCAATTCGTTGTTGCAGCCCTAAACTTAACACAACATATTTAAGTCAGTCTCTGAATCACTCACAAAATCAGTAGGTAGTTAAACATGTTCTTACTAGTGGAGTTCTTTGGTAGAAGAGAAATCTGATTGTGTTCGTGGATTTACAGTAATGACGATATTACAGTGCAGCATTAGATTTCCAGATTTTCAGCATCAGATTTCCAGTTTTCCCTGAGTAATTTGGCTTCTTTAGCTCTGGAATAACTTAGGAAATGTTTAAAAGGCAACAAATCTTGGAAACGTCAATCATGAATTGTACACAATTAGATTTCTCTTTTTCCTCTACCCAACCTTAATAAGCTAATTTGACTAGCTTAGACTTGATGGCACGCCGACTATAATTTGTCAGTTGCGGTTAGTAAACTAAACATTGACACGTGACGTTTCGTGCCCGGCGAGCCTCGTAGTCACGGCCAGTGAGGAAAATGGTTTTGGAACAGGCTGATGCTGCTTGGTGATTCTGGTTGTGTGCTTAAGATTTTCCACCTGGCCGTTTGTGTAGAGGTGGACTCCCCGAAACTTTCGGGACACAGCAAATTATGAAACTACCTGTCAAATACAGAGACTTCTACTTTCACACATCAGGTGGGTCAGAAGTGACAGCTGAGGGATTATGTTTGGACGGGTCTTCATCTTCTTTAATTAAACAATTTAAATAAGATTTTAATTTATAATTGTATTTGCTGTTTTTAATTGTCTTTTAATTCCTGCATTTTATTTCACTTTATTGTATGAAATGTTATGATGTGAAGCACTTTGAGTCTGCCTTGTGTATGAAAAGCGCTATACAAATAAAATTGCCTTGCCTTGCCTTGCCTTCTCACTTAGCCTTTAACTACAGTTGCTTTGAGTCTCCTTGAAAAACTCAACATATGTAATTGTTCAATAGATAATTTCATAAGATAGAAAAAAACTCCAAATGTGTTCATGTCCAATTTGTAACTTTTTAAATGATATGTTTGAATTCAGTTTTTCTAATGTGTCACACACACACACACACACACACACACACACACACACACACACACACACACACACACACACACACACACACACACACACACACACAGGTCTTTCCTTATTTTGTTGATAGATGATGTAATAACTTGGTGCAATGTAATAAATTGTGTTAACATGGCTTAAAAATGCAATAAAGTTTTGAGAGGTAATCAATTCTTAGATAAGATAACATCACGGCATTACATTATCTGCCATAGCGAACACCACGCAATGTTAAATGATGAGCCAATGATACTATTAACATTCTAAACGGGTAACTAATACCCGTAACTAAAATTCCTCGGTTTCTTACAACTTGTCATATTTTATGCGATATTATTATTGCAGTTCAAGTTAGAAATATGCTTCAACACCGACTTAACTTGCACTATTAATCACTCTCTCACTCATCAAATTTAAATTGCTGCAATATATTGTGTAAATAAAAAAAAAAGTTTATTTGACCAATAATTAGTGTGAAATAAACCCCCTGCGCTTTGGGAGATAATCCCACAACACGTTCTCAAAATCCCCTCGATTGCATTGGACTGAAAACCAACCTCTATCATATCACATGTGGTCCTTTGCAGTCTCCTGCTGCCCTTCACGCCCTCCATATGTATTCCAATAGCATATACTTTTCCATTTTCAGCCTTGATTCCTTAAATGTGGAATTTCATACTTTAGCATTGACTGTCATACTGTCATTTTCTCTGACTAAAGAAGGACCGGGGGTCCAACCATATTCTTAATTACTTAACTCCACATGCAATCTGGCTCAGCCATCTTAGCCAGGACGGTGGATCCATTAGGCCCTTATCATGTCAGGGCGAGAGCTGCCCAGCCATTAGTTCTGCTATGTTACGCCGCATTTCAATATTCCTCCATAACAGCATTTTCTGCCAGAAAAGGGGAGAAGTTGCGGATTAATTTAAAGTAATCTTCCATTTTCCTATTGCCTTTAATTGCTTGTCCTGGCCTCTGACACTGTGTACGGTCATCAGCGATGAGTTGGCTGAGCACGGTTCCCATCTTATTGTTAAAGAAAGCGGCCTGTGTTTCAGGGAATACGTATAACCAGGCCGATCCTGCGTCCTACGTCCACACACTCACAGACTGACATTTCTTCAGCTAGATGTTTTGGTTTCAATTTTGAACCATGTTATTTCCAATCGAGGGGCCTCTCGTCCCTTTTGATGGAACCCCGCGGGGAACCTATTTTGTCATTTTGTGGACGTGAAGCGCAAGGCCTCTGAGAGCTGATGTCCCCCCCCCTTCCCCGCCCCTCCCTCCTCATACCCCACTTCCACCCCCATTCAAGTCAACGTGGCCGCTGAGTCAGAGCCGCCTTTTCGTGCCGCTAACGTTCAAAGCGGGCCTGTAGGACGACCCGATGAAAGCAATCTAATACCACAAATTAGCCTGTCACTTAGCCCGGATTATAAGCCTCACGAGGGCCGTGGCTAAAATAACTCGAGCCTCATTGTTCTGTGATGTAAAAACAGCGGAGCGAGGAGTGCAACAAAAAAAAGAAAAAAGAGAAAAAGGTGAAATTTCATTTTAAATCCTGTGCTCTCTGCTCAGTCGCCGTGTGTAATTAAATTGATCCCCCCCCCCCCCCCCCCACCCCTCTGGCCTTTTCCGTCCCAGCAGCCGGCGGGGAGAGGAGCAGCCCTATCAGGGCCCGCCTCTGGCGCTCGGCGGCATGTTTCCCGCTCTGACACGTGAGAGAAGAGGTCGACGCCAAAGAGCAGGAGATAAGGGGACGCGAGGCGCGTTGATTTATGGCCCGTGCCGGCGGAACTCGTCATCGAAGGCGCTTTCGGGACCGCGGCTAGCGTCGTGATGCAAAGGCAATTATGATGAGATGACACGGCTGCCCTCCCTGTCCAGTGTTCTTTTCCTACTGTTCATCTTTCTCTCTCTCTCTCTCACACATACATCTTTACAATTGGAAGAGGATTTCATTGGCCGTCACATCGTTTTGGTTTATGGTGGAACTATAGATCTCTGCTTCAATTCCCTCTCTGGTTGTCGGTCTCCGGTCTGTTTACTTGAACTGCTGTGGTAAGAAGACGGCGCTCTTTAAATACACCCGACAGTGATTTCACGGCGTACCGACACATTCTGGAGTACAGAAGCTACAATCACTGCGGCGAGGGAATTTCAGTGTGATGTGATAAAAACACATCAGCTTTACAGCTGAAAGTATCTTTTTAAGGGAAAGCCAAAATTAATTCAACAATATTTTTACACTTTCAACGTCAGTCCTCAGTTATAAAAAAGTCTTGACTTGAACTAAACCTGAAATTGAATTGAATCAGATTCCTTTTTCCCACCATGGTATTCCAAAAATGTCAATCTGCATCGGTGTCAGTGATGAGGAAGCAATTGTTTCTTCATTTAGCCTCTTAAAGAAAGAAAAAAAAACATTGATGGATTGGCGCAAAGACATTTGAGTCAACTGTGGTTTCACTGATCATTCGACTTATTGACCTTCTGTCGAAAACAACTTGACAACCTAAGCTGCAACTGCTCAGCAGCAAGCCTACAAAAAATGTTTTACTCCATTTTCAGTCACCAACACGATAGAGGATCAACAGAAAAGTAATCAGCAACAATTTTGAAAATCAATTAAATCAAGTAATTTATTTCATGTAATATCCCATTGTCAGATAAACTTTTTTTGACATACTAACATAATAACCGTGGATTAATCAATGATGAAATTAATAATTGTTCCAACCTTAATTATAAGACGCCCAACGGATCATTCAATATCTCCAGCACTTACAACTTTTCATTCAGCCTATATCTATTTTGTGTTATATTTTTTCCAAATAATTCCCAGCTTGCCTTGTAGAAACGTAGTTTTGTGCTGCGGTCAACTGCAGGTTTCATACATAAAGGAGAAAGACAGTGACGGTAAGAGACTTCCAGACTGACCCAGACCCTTGACCCAGTCATCCTGCAGGTGTTTTTCTACCCCCTCTGTGGGTGTATTAATTGGCCTCCACGGCTCCTCCACAATGGTGTTAAACATCACAGCAAAAGGACACAATGAGAGACGCCTTTGGTCTTCATAGTCAACGTTTCAGATCACACCTTTTGCTATAACTCCTGTACATGCCATCGGCATCAAATGGAGATGTGAAGGCTCTACGTAAAGAAGGTCATGCACACATACGCAAGTCCTAAATGAATCCACATTCGCTCGGATCTTTGAGATGAAACTGACACAGCAGAGCTTGGCAGCTAATTAAAGAGTTTCTTAATCATCTGTCAATTTCTGTCCTGTTGTCGGTGGTGGTTGAAAAGTTTCATTAGACGCCTAAAAATAGGTTTGCCCCCCCCCCGCCCCTCCGCACCCTCCGACACCTCGCTCCTCACCTTTTTCTTCTCATCAAAGAGCGTGCGAGATATGACGCCGTTCAAGTTTCTCGCCGCGCTTATTGGCTGCAACTAATCCGAGGTGGGAATTTCTGGCTTTCCGATTGCACACAGACAGAAGGGGGTGCGCCGAGGCCGAGTTCGCCGGGCCTCTCATGGGAGGGGGGGGGGGGGGCATCCATGGCGACAAGTGAAGACAAGAGTGGCAAAGAAAAAAAAAAATCTAAAATAGCTCTTTAACATGGCAAGACAGCGTGAGAGCTCACATTTATTGGTTTCCATATCACTCGAGTCTTCTGTTGTCTTCATCACAGACACAAATTCTCTCACTTATGTCTGATCCCCCTCATTCTCCTATTCAGCTCCTCCAAGAGCGAGGCGGCTGCAGCGTTGAGATATTTCACACGGAGCGGAAGAATATCACAATGTTTTGATTGACTCCTCTGCGGCTCTGTTGTTGTTTAGAGAGCTTCCTCTTTCAGCTCCAATGTCGTACCTTAACATAAAATCCCCTCTCTGCAAATGCAGCAAGAATTTGTCACAGTTTATAAAAAAAAAAGAAGAAAAAACTGATTTTACTTGTAATGCAGCTAATAATCATTTGACAGAGCAAAAGAAAAACCTGCCAAATGCTCTTTTGTGCTTTAAGGTGTCATGGAGGGAAGGCGATAGGGGGCCGGCCCGTACAGGCAACAGGCCCTGGCTGTTTGTTTAATAATGATGATAAATGGCGGGCTACCTCGGAGTGCAATGTATTCCTGTTCCCCCACGAGATTTCTTAAATAGTTTTTATTTTTATTTTTCTTAACTGAAATCCAGCCAGCTGTGAATTGTGGATGAACAGCAGTTCACAGCAAAGTCAGAGGGTCCCTGCACGCTGCGTGTCAGGGCGTGGGTGCACTGTGACCTTGTTCAGGTTGTGCGCGCCAACAGAAATGACTTCAAAGACGTTGTGAAGCGGCACCTAAACACAACTAATCTCTCCAGGTTGTTATTTCTTCTGGCCGAAGCCTCTCTGGACACGGACAAAAGTCTTGCCTCTGAGAAATACGTAGTCGAGGATATCGTTTGAGCCGGGCGGACGTTAAAGGCCCTCAAAATCATTTTTCTACATTACACATCTGTGTGTGTGTGTGACACTTTACTTTGTGACTGACTTGTAACGGCTGACTTTGATTGACAGCCGAACGATCGGTCCATCTCCCGTTTAAAATGTGCGCCGCTTTACGCTTTTTAGCCCGCGGGGCTCTTTGACAAAGTAGATGAGATGTATATAGATACAGAAATATAGAGCTCGGTGTGTTGTTGTGTTTTTCTATTTTTGATTTGTCAAGCTCCTCCTGTGGGAGATGTGCATGACGTTCTTCTAATGAATGATAATACCAGAAAACACCTCAGTGATAACATGGCATATGTATTGAAAGGAGATGTTTTCATTATTGAAAAACACCATAATAAACATAACGTAAAAATGAGCTTACAAACACATAAAAGTTGTAAACTAATTTTATAGTGCTTAGAAATGCTAAATAGGAGGGTTAAAGAAAGTCAAATAAATATAGAAATAATAAAATCTTGTATGAAGGCACATTGTAATGGGAAAAACAGTCCTATCTGCTCTCAGATAAAGAATTTCTGTTATCAATCTGGTACAAAATAAAAATTGTATTTAATATTCTGATACATGTTAAAATCAAAACGCCTTTGAATCAGGCTCTGGCTTATTACATAATTGACAGCCGTGCCGAGGGACAGCAAAAAAAGGAATATAGGTTGCCACGTCCCGTCAAGCCCCCTTTTTAGCTTGAGGAAGAACTCCAGCCACTGTCACAAATGTTTAAATAATCACTGTTCCTTGACATGTTGGTGAGACGGGGAAGACGATGAGCACCGCAGTCAATTGAGTCGAATGAAACAACACATTAGAAATTAGAAACTGCAGCGGCGTGAAACGCTGAACCACAGGGCTGAAATCACATCTGGCCGGCAGCTTCCTGCTGACTCTCCCACACCTGACTGGTTGTCAGGTATAAATATCATTTCTCATACATCATTTATTTATCCTGCTCACTGTTGCTCCCCGCTCATGGAGCTGACACGCTCATCTACGGCGGTGCGCGGCGACCTGGGGATTCGTGTGCAAGGACGCCGCGCTGTCTCCACGAGGACGCACAACGGGACACCATTTCACATGCTTTTAAAAGGGCCGACAAAAACGCCATTTTGTCATCAGACATACTTTGGAGCCTTTCCGACAGTTTCACGTCATTGCCTTCACTCACGTCGTCGAAAAAAACCAGATAATAAGATAAGATAATAGCAATAACTGATAGTAACAATTGGTTTCTATTATGTCACGTCATGTTTAGGTGTAATTTTCCTCCAAAACTCATGGCATTTAACGATTTGAATGTATTTTAACAAAGTTCATATATCATTAGGTTTATGTATAGTAGAAAAGTAGAAAATACGTATTGTAATAAAAGTTATGAATAATTTGACTGAAGTATAAAAGGATTAGCATATATTATCCTCAGAGTATTATATATTTGTTTGTCCAGATCCCTTTTATGGGCCGTTCTATATTGTTCGGTAAGATGATAAGTGAGTTTTTTTGCTTGAAAAATGTGAACTTTTAATAAACCTCATCGTTGTAGATAAGAAGTGCAAAAAGCTTGCATGCTGTGGACTGAGCCTGGCTAGCAGTTTCTCCCGTTCGTGATATTACATTACATGTCATTTAGCTGACGCTTTTAAGTGACTTTGCATTTTTAACCCTTTTTTAAAAACATTTGCCCAGGCAGCAGTTAGGGGTCGGGTGTCCAAGGGACACTTGGAGCAGCCGGGGTTCGGTTCCGGCTCACCCGCTCTACTCCACGCGCTTCACGCGCTTAGCAATAGCTATATAGCAGAGGTGCTTAAAACAAAAGCATAGAAAGTGAATAAGTAGATTTCCCAAAATGCAAACAACTGAAAGAAACTGTTATTAAGAAAACAAAACAGTGCTTATGCATCATATTATTGGACTTGTATGAGCAGCATTTTGCTGTTGGACTTGATTGTGATGGAACTTAAACATTTTTTTTACGTTGAATAATTTAGAAAGAACATTTTTTTAAATCTAAAATGCAATCGATAACTGTAGCTGTCACACTGCACTGCAGTAAAAAGTACATCTCTCCAATTGTTCTGCTCTCCAACGAGACACGAGCTTACTTATCCTCACCAAAATGTTTGCACTGCCCTCACTGATAATTCACAGTCAGCTAAGCGAACAATCACAGGGAGGCAAACGGGCTGTCGAGTGACGACATGTCGACCAGGTTTCACAGAGGAACACATGGACGCTGCTACGAGCCGACGGTGCCGGGCCCCACTGCAAGGTGGGGGGTCCGACTGAAATAGCACGCTGGATCACGAGGCGGTGACGCACCGACACTTTGATCAAAAAGGAAATCTAAGGTTGAGACCGTTTGCCTGTTGCGGTTTTGAAGAGCGCGACCTCTCGGATGGCATCCTGGCGCGTCGCTGCGGAAGGTCGTTTTGGTGGTCGACGCTCTGAAAGGGCACTCAGCGTCAGTGTCGGGTGACGCCGCTGACACTCGCTCTGCCTCGGCTTCTTCTTGTGCAAGTCTGAAATCAAGGCCCGTCTTTTTCTGGGCCTCCGGTTCCCTCCCCCCTCACACAGCTGGAGGTGTCCCGTACCCCCCCTGACATTGGACTCCATCGAGATTACATTTTAAAAAGGCGCTAGAGGGGCAGAAATCTGTGCAGCGGGACTTTTTGATTTCTCTCCAGCTCAAAAAGAAAATCAGAACCGGATGAAATCAGATGATTTTGCTGAAATCCAAAGCAGATCTCACAAAGTCAGCCTCTGTGATTCATGAACGATTGGCACATGTAGGACAAAAGCGACCCCAAAAAACACGCGAGGCTTGATTGAAGGGGGATTCGCCAAGGCCCGTTAGGAGACCGCCGACTGAAACAGAGACACATTGCTGGCGCGCAGACGTTTCACGGAGCCGCCGGGCCCCTCGGCGTGTGCTACGGGTCACATCCTAGAATTGATACAAGCAGTCATCCAAAAGTGGATCCGATACGTGCGAGCAAATCAGAAGCAAGCACGAAGGCCCGAGGAGCCTCTCGCGAAGCAGCATTTTGGAATCACACAGCAGAGGAGCTCGCTGCCGCCGCCGCCGCCGGCTGGCGTGTGATGATCTGATCCAGCGAGTCGCCAGGACAAGGTGGTGCTAAAGCGGCGCTCCATCTCACGGCCCCAAAGTTCGCACATCATCACGGGCCCTGACAGCTGTCCCGTTTTGTTTATGAAGCGGACCGAGCGGGATTGACGGCGAACGCGGCACGGAGCGCGTGACAAAAGAGCGGGCAAACTGCCTTGTTTGGCGTGACGAGGTCGAGAGCTTCCCTCGCCGGCTGTCGGTCGGGGGTGGGGGGGGGGGGGGGGGGCAGCTGCGTTCTGGCAAACGAGCGATGTTTGCTCTGTGAAGGAGCAATCGGCTCCCCGCAGCCGTCCGAGGTGTCAGTCTCTGTCACGGTCCAAGTGAAGGGTGAGATGGAGGGGAAGAGGAAAGTGGGGGGAGGGGGGTAATCCCTGTGTCGAATCCGGCTGCAGAGGCCGAGAGGAAAAGTCCAGCTTTTCTAAAGCAGCACTCCCTCTTCCCGCCCTGCAATCTCCCCGATATGCGGATTACACAAAGACGTCGTGCATTTTAAGGCAGCGTCTTCCTACAATTGTGGGGAACTGAAAATTGAATCTTACACTTTTAAAGTAATTACCAAGTAAAACACTTTATGGTTTACTGCAAAAAGCTGCTTTAACGGCGAAACATTTATGGAACACGTAGCAGTGTTAAAAGCCTTAAAAAGCTTCTTTAATACAATATTTAGAGCATTGATAGCACAGTATGAAGTTGTGTGTTCTAATCACTGGCTCACTATCAGCAGTCCCTCTGACCTGCATCCGTCAGGTCCGACGTAATTGTACCTGACCATTAACTTCAGATTTTTCCCTGTTTGCGTTTGAACAACAGGATCATTTTTTCATGAAAACATTTCGGAAAAACACACTGAGCTCTGCAGCGGTCGCTGAACTTCTCCGTCACCTCTGCCCACCACACAGGGAGGAGATGACATTTAGTTCCCCGATGTTACTATAAAAAGCATTCTATATGTATACTTGGTACCTATTACTTTACCTTCTTTTACACCAAAATGTGCATTAATGCCTTTTATGATTGTCAATCAGAGGCTATCTGAAAAAAACACTTGTTTTTCTGTTTAAAATGCACAATGGAAGATCTGCATGCAGAAATGATATGCACTTGAGTTATAACCACCTGAAAAACTTATCCTGTCCGGGATTAATTCTCTTATGCAAACAATTACTATTAATAGGCCAAGGGCGATGGAGTCTTTTTTCGCTAATGAAAAGTATCTTTGGTGTGGGTGAGCCCGTCAAAGTAGGAAAATAAGTGACACAAATGGGACGGATGAGAATAGAGGTGAGAATCGTGACTTAGCAGCGACACTCAATTTCCCTGAAGTGTTTAGCATTCACCGAATCAAACACACCTTTACGTTCCTCGCCATTCTAAAGAAACCTTGGAGAAGATACATGAGACGCTCATCTTTCTCCCTCCATGTTTACAAACTGAAGAGGTTTGATGTGCGATGAATGCATTTCGGGTTGAACAAAAATGCAGAGAAATATCATGTATATCTGTTTGTATATCTATTTACAGTTAATAGCTTTGTATGTTCCGTCCGTTAGTGTTCAGGCTTCAGCTTTTGTCAACTGTCTGAATCAGTTAAGCTCTCACCTGCCGGTGTATACAACATTTGCAGATGCTTCAGAGTCTTCCATGTTTCTCTGTCATGGAAAAATTGGTGTGGAAATGATCACTTGTCGTTTCCAGTATATCTGAAGTATAATGGGATTATTAGCTTGTGATGAATCTATGGCGCACATGAACTGCATAGCAATGTACAACGTGATCTCTAAAACCTGTTCGTAAAAATGTATACGAACTATTTGACATAGAAATTTGTAACAATACATACTAACTGGCGGTGGTTAACCACGCCCCTTGAGTGAACGTCTCTCCGCCATGTTGGATTCTTGAGTGAACGTCTCTCCGCCATGTTGCATTTTTTGAGGGGGTTAGGGTTAGTATTGTATTCTTACAATTTAACATTGATTTCTCGTTAAAAATGCAATCATAACACGTTTATTTTACATCGTTAGACTTCACAAAGTGTGTTTATGGGGTGCAGGTCCCCATTCACTTTGAATAGGATGACGTCATCAGTTGCCAGTCCGTATTTATTTAGTATGTATCACTACGAATTTGTATCTTCAAGATACTCTATTAAAGTTAAGGCATCATCCCACCTCAACAACCCGAGTTAAAGTGTGATGAAAAGGAAGCTAATTTAGGCAAGACAAGTAGTTTTGAGTAGGAACATGCAATCATAACAAAGAACAAAACAGAAGGGAACATAACGTGAAACTACTCTGATTGATGTCTTTCAGTCTCACTGTCGGTAAGATGAAAAAGTATGTTGGACAATGTCTCAGGATTCGGTGGTTATTCCCAGTGTCTCTAGGCAACAGTGAACAATATGTTATTATTTCCCCATCGACAGCAATAAAGTGAAAGTAGACTCCAGGGACTTAACCCCCGGCAAACCTTTTCCATTCATTTATTTGAATCTGCAGCAGCAGAAACTAGAAACCATCTAACAAAGTTAACTTGTGAATATACTGTAACTGTATTACAGCATACAAAATACTCAAAGAAAATGTATTTAATTGCATCCAACACAGAAGTAAGGACATCTGATGCGCTTTGCTGATACTTTATTTCTGAAGTGGTCGCTCTGCAGCGACGTTCCTGCCTCAGTTCATCAGAGATCAATATTTCCTTTCATTCAGTTGAGGTGGGAATTCGCGGCGCTTGTTACAGCTAGGTGTTTTTCACCTTCGCGAACGTGAGAGTCTTTTAATGGCAGGCTTCAGTCAGAGCGTCGGCTCACCAGGGTCAATCATGGAGGAAGTCTTTTTAAAGCAGGCTGGTTGGTTTGCTGCCATTGCATGTTGTTTCACGGCGAGGAGTGGGAGGGCCGTCCACAGCGGTTCCGTCAGAGACGGGGATTTCTTGCTTCATTCAGTTTTAAACAAATTCACTTTGTGCTCTTACAAAAGGGAAATCCGAAGATCTACACCATCGGCTTATCCGCCGCACAACGGAGCCGACTCATAACAAAGGGATGAAAGTCAGATCTCTGCATGAATCCGAGCAACTCAAGAACTACTGAGGTGGAACCGGAGAAAAGAATATTACGCCTCACTAAAAGGTGTTCATTTGCATTTGAAAGTGTCCTCGAGTGCAGTGGCGCAATATACTGTAGGGAGGAAAAGACGTTCTGTGTCTGCTGCATCGAGGAGACGCGACGCTCTGCAGACAATCAGAGTATAATTACACATCTCATTTAAGGTTTGCTTTATTAGCATTTGTTTTTTTCTCATCTGCTGTTCTCCCAACTTCAATGTGGAGTTCATGTTTCAGGCTTGTGGCAATCATCTGCACACATTATGACTTTAACCTCAGGGCCTTTTCTGTGACAAAGGGTATACATTATATATGAAGCGCTGTCAGACTAAAAACCAACAATTAAAACTTTGAGTCGGAGTTTGCTTTTTTCTACAAAACATTCATCTGAATTTTTGTAAAACCCACTTGCAACGTGCAACACAAACAAAGGAACGCTTTAATAATACTTCAAAGCAATCATTGCCATGAGGAACTTTTCGCACACATTCATTCACTTATTCATCATTTACACAATATTTGTCAAAATCTCTCTATTTAGTAAATGCACTAATGGTCAACATTGTTTCAATTTCCAATATGTATTTTGTCTACGTCTCCATGTTGTTTGTCCAAGAGGGTGCATAAGCACTTAAATGATGCATTTGTGGGATGAAGTTAATTTCCGCATTGTAAGGGTATTAATTGATTTCATTTAAAACATTTTGTTTTACTAGTCAGACATATTATAATTGTTATGCAGATCATGTTAGAAAATAATTACCTCATTACACATCTAGCAGACAGAGAGCAACATTAGCATTCCTTCGGTGTCATGTTTCTGGCCACCAGACAAATACAACTCAAATATTCACTTCCCTCGGAGTTTTGTTCAGGCTGCGCCAACTCCTCTGAGAGATGAATCTATAGCTGCTAAATGCTCCACCATGATCAATAGCTAGTTATGTGGTCCATTGATAATATAAACATGAATTAGTGAGGCGTCATTTTCTGTAGGTGGTCCACATTGGTTTATTTTAACCATAAATGTACTGTAAGGTTCTCTAACCAAACCACAAAGATAAAAACATTTTTATAGTACACATTTTACAGTTGTAACAAAAGTAAATCTTGAATGCTTCACCTCCTCCTGCGCAGCCGAAAAAACTACCAGACCTCCGTGACTGGATCAGTTGACTGGATCAGTTGTGCTCAGCGCAGCCAAACAGACAAGTTTGTTGTGCAAGAAAAAGCTCTCCGATTCAAGGTCGAAATGCAAAATGGCCTCAAACTGTAACAAATAGTCGGCGGCTCGCTCTGCCGAGCACGCCGCCACCCCAATGACAACACGGCACATTCAGGGACAATGAGATGTCATTTACGGAATTGCACCCTTAGACGGCACCCAACAAATGACGCTGCAGTGCTCAGCCCTGCACTCTGTCCGTGTGTAAAAAGACACACACACACACACACACACTAGGAAACAGCAACATCGCTTGGCCACCGTTTCAACCCGGCCTCCAAGTCTCCGGCTAACCGGCGGCTATAAATCTGTCGCCATTGAGGTGAACATTAGCACCCGCTGCTGTAATACGAGCACTTAAGTGTACAATTTGAGGTCCAATTGAGCAGATACATGAACCTCACCATTACGAGGCTATCGCTGTCAACATTTGAGTGACTCTCCTTCCACATGTCTAGATGCCTTTGAATTCCCCTGCTAAGTGTCCTGAAACTGACAATCAAGGCCTCTGTGGGGATTTACTTACATGTTGGAGATGGAAAAATGGATGGAAAAGCACGAAACCCTAAAAGATGAGTGGAGTTCTTTAGTTGGGGTGTATTTTCTTTCCTCCGGTGGATGAGCGGCCAGATGACACAGCCTTCAGATATTTGCCCAGTGAGCATTCTGCAACATAAAAGTGTATCTGAGTGATATATTGTTTCGGTTATTAATAACAATGCATAACTGTATAAGCAACATTTTGCTGCTCGAGTTCAGTGTTCTATATTATAGGCCGATACATATCAACAATGCCCCATATTTTGTCGAATTAACTATCGGATTAATAGTACAATTTTCTTTCAAAAACAGTGGAGAAGTAAAAAATAGTAACTTAAACAGTCGAGTAAAGTAACTCGAAATTGCAGTTAGTGCATTAGTTCAAAGGGTCTTACATTCAAAATATATTGTTCCAATCCCAGTGCTGTCGAACAGTAAAAAAGTTGTGGATTGACCAGATACAAGAATACACTGATTCAAACAGCTGAAGCTGGTATTAGTAAAAAATAAAGCACAACAAAAGCTTCCACTATTTAATTATGCTCTATATGTATATACTGTGATTTTATTTACCGTTTCATTTTTTATAATTCAAAATGTGTACATTTTCAAAACTGATGTTGTCTGGCATCCCAGGGTCTTCTAAGGCATACAGCTTATTAACTCGGCCAATACTTAAAGCCCAGGTATCGGTATCCTGACTGAAAAAGGTGGGTTGGCTGCCTCGCTAACGGGACGTCCTCCTGATGTCCAGCTTTTCTTTGAAGTCAGGGGACATTAGCACGGAGACGTTCTTCACCTTTGGTTACATGACTAAACGTGTGTGGACGCACAGAGAGTGAGAGATATTTGCATGCTAATTTTTTCACACACTCATACGCTTTTATCAATCTCAAATCACCTTTACACAATATTACATTCAGCGAATTAGACAAAAAACCCACAAATAATGTGACTTGTTTATTTATGGAATAAAGGTGTACTCATGGTTTATACATCCAGCCCCCCCAACTGTATTCTTCATTTCATTTCAGAAAAGAAAATACAAACGGTTTGTCTGTAATACTTCTAGTCTGAGACGTCTGTGCTATGGTGACACGGCGCTAACGAATCCAATACCTGTGTGGCTCTGAGAAATTCTGAGCAAAAGGTCATGTGCGGCTTGCCAAAATAAACTTAATTACACGAGTAAATCCGAGAGCCCCAATGAGGTTTAGCCAATCTATACGTCAATGAGGCAGGCAGATAAGAGGCGGTAAATAAGGCGCAAACGCAGCGTGTAACTTTGTCTGCTCGCGCCATACGACACCGCGCCTCTTCCAGTAATCACCGCACGGCTCCCGCGCCCCGCGTTTGAAATGCGATCGTTGTCTGTCACGACAACGGGCCGTGCCAGATGGCGAGATGTGCGTCCCCCCCTTTCACCCCCCTCGGCCCCGTCACTTCATTAGGGAGCGGGAATCCAGAGGAAGGGGTACTTTGTTTGGGGTGGAGTAGTTGCTGTTGCCGGCTCGGTGTCTGTCGGGGGCCTGTCGGGGGCGGCAGAGGGTCCTCACTTTCTGCTTGTGTCCCCGCTGCCAGAGCCTCGTGTTGCAGGCGGAGATGGAAGGAGGTGCTGGGGAAGAGACAGGGGAACTCGGAGACGGTTATCTAGGACACATTTGCAGCTGTACATTGTTTTGAGAGGCAAAGGCAAAGATAAAAGCCCGTCTCTCGGTCGTGATAAAAGCCCATATGCAGTCAGACAGGGGAAGCTATTGGGAAGCGAGTGGAGCAGCACCCTCTTCCTAATAGTTAAACATAGTCCTTGTATGTAGTGCACTTCTTTGAATGTCATAGAATAAAACAAGTGATTTAATAAATGACATGTTTACTCTTTTCATTTTCCCAGGATGAGTGAGCGATACGCGTGGATCGGAAGTAAAGGGGCTCTACTTGTAATGGTGCTCGTGATCAGTGTCTGGGAGATGACGGTGCCAACGGAAGGAGCTAAAGGTGAGCGCGCTCAAACAGCTGGATTCACCTCCCAATTTCCAAAGAAAAAACGTTGAGGCCCGCACACCTTCTATTTGTGCCAACACGATCGGAATTCAAACATCACCAAGACACACTGCGAACACAATGTAGCAGGTTTTTTCTTCCGTGTTCATCAAATCCATCGATGTAGATATGCAGAATGCTGCAAGCATAAATTCACCATCATCCTGAGATAATAGTAGTTTGGAACGTTGCAGCATGAAGATCCAGTGCAAAGAGCTTTGCGATCCGTCCCACTGACTATTATACTTGCTGTCCGAGGACGTCACAGCATCCGTTTGAAAGGTCAGCCAAACTAAAGATTTAAAACGGATTTATGCTGGAAATCCATCCATCGTTGTTTAGTTTAGTGAGGCGTACTGACAAATTGCCTTGCCTTCATCATCGCTTTCATCGCAGCGCTTAGTTGCTTGGTTACGGCAGGTACAACAGGGTTAAGACCTCCAAAGCACCATATTCCAATAGGACGATAAAAGCTCCATTGGCTGGCACTCTTTGGAGTCTAAACAGCTTTTTGCTAGTGTGTGGGGAGTGAAGACAGGGATATTTGGTATTTTTGTTACTGCCAACAAACTCCATGAAAAGACCAACAAATGTTTTCTGCATTGCCAGTTTGAGATGTATTATTCATCTGTGCCATAGAGCTCCACTGTTAATCACAAACTATTAAAAAGACATCACCTGCATGACGTGTTCCTTAATGACTATGAACACAACATGGGTTCTGTTTAAATTACACCACACAAACCATCCTGCTGCCTGAAATCACCTTTATTACTCCTCAACTGAAAATAGTCCCAACAAATGATTATTGATATTTACTCCTGGTTGAGACACATTTGTTAAACGATTAGCCGTTTGAGTAAATCACTGAATAAATGAACACATACATTTGTTACCTGTTTCTAAAGGTTGACATTGTTTTGAGAATATTCTGGTTTTGGTCCTTTCATCATGCCAGTCTTTTTGGTGAAATTACTCTTAGGGGGAAAAGAATTACATTGTGAGATGTGCTGACTTTATGTCCTTTATGTGAGTGAATGCTGAAAATCGTTCATCCTGCATTACCCATAACACAACTCAATAGTTTCATATTCTCCCAAAGGGGAAGAATGTTTCCACAGTACGCAGATTATACGTCCCTCCCAGAACAGATACATTGTCATTACGTACTCCCCATTAGATCAAAAGATGAATACATAGTGATTAGCAGGCTATGGGATTCAGCGTCATGGCAGACGTGTATGAGGTGTTGTAGTAATGCTTCGTGTTATCGATTCTCCCTGCCCTTTAAATGCCTGTAAATCTTTTCAAATTGCACATGTACTTTTCAATGAAGGCTTACTTTACCGCTGAAATACAGTCTCCAAGCCCAGCGTAAGATGACATCACCAAGGGCTATTTTCTGAGCCTCATACACAGCCAGAGAAGACAAACAAGTGTTAGTCATACTCTTGAACTAGTTGTGTAAAGTAAGAGTTCCCCTTTGAGATGTTTGTTCTAGATATGAGGAGCTTGAATGCTTGAATGCTAGTCGAGATCACACCAGGTGAACAAGGAAAACAAGGAGGCAGCAGGACTCAGAGTACAGCCAAGGAGACTTGAAGAACTGGCTTACGGCCGTGTTTTTCACCCCATTACATCATTCTACAAATGGTCCAGAAAGGGAAACCATCTCTCCAGCGTTTCAATAAAGATGAGAAAATCAGGGCAAAGTTCCCCTCCACGTCTAGACAACACATATTTTCTCTGTGAGGAAGTTTGTTGTGTCATCGTCCATCTTCAACCAAATTGTACTGGCGTGGGCTTCTTTTAATTGCCCATGGTTAGAGGCCTCAACTCTCCATGCAAAACAAGAGGGCCCTTCTGCACCGACGCGGACGAAACGGCCACCGCTCGTCATGTCAGGTGTTTTCTCAAACATGCAACGTCCCAGATAAAGTGTCACAGTAGTAAATTTGTGACGTCACTTGACTGGAACAGCTATTTGGGAGGTCTGATTCAACCCCCCCCCCCTCCCCGCCTCATTAAAAGTGTTGTCGAGTCGTCAGTGGTAAACCCAGGGAGATCAATTATGGCAACTCAGCAAGACTACAAGTACAGGGCAACCCACATGTTTCATCACTGGGAGTCCCACTGACAACACACGGCCTCAGGTAATTGGTGGTGTACAGGCAGCACTGGCGCCGGACAGGATGTCTCTGTGTGAGCTTGATGTAAAAAAATAAAAAAGTCCACAAATACCCCTCTCTTTTTGTCGACCAATTAGACGGGAGCCCGGGCGCTTTGATGTGCGCGGCTTTGATTGGCAGCGATCCCCCCACTCAAGGCTCTCATCATTTCAGCAGGAAGTGGATCAGAATAATCCCGCACGCATTCAATTTCTCTCCGATGGCCGCTGCCGCAGCGCCTTGATTTCCCCTGGGTGTTATTTCTGATGTTGTAAACCTGTTATCATTCTGGGGATGAAATGAACCCAGAACATGTCCAAAGTAGAGGAAATGTATTTCTTCACAGAGAATACAAGAAAAGTACAACTAAGCCTTCCCTCCGACAAGCAGGGCCAATTTAGTGTTTCACTTCCTTGAATAAAATGGGCAAAGACGGCATCATGTTCAAACATGCTTTTCTACTTCATGACAGTTATGTTCATTCAGTTTATTTCACTTTCTGATGTGTGAAAAAAGCAGGGTTGATTTATCCTCCGCGCGTCCTCCATCGACCTTAAGGCAGGTGGAGCAGAGAGAGGGTCGGGTCCAACCGGAGTCAATCCCAGCCAGCCCGCCTCGGCTCACCAAGTTGTGGTGACATCTGATTTGTTTTCATTAGCAAGTATTGCAATGGATCCGATACGTCACCCGCTATGCTGAGCTTGAACGTGCCACCATCCTCATTCCACTCATTAACAACATTAAGCTAAGGAAACCTCTGACTTCCTGGGATGGTTCTGCAGATTCTGCTAGCATTTTATCATTTCTGTAAGATCTATTGTGGCAGCAACAGGAAAAACAGGTTCGGAGATAATAAAAGAAAGAACACCTTGAAACAAACAACCAAAATGTATAGTTGCTTTTTCCTACCAAACGATGCAAAACAGGTGGTTCCCAACGTACCAGTGATCTTTCATTCATTTTCTTGCCAACACTAGTTTACCATCCAGCTCATTCCCCGTTTTTCTTCCCAATTCATGTCCACTACGTAATGAGGCATAAAATCCTCAACAAATATGAAGGAAACACAAAGCACCGTGGCCCTTCCGTAAGCTGTTGCTCGAATGTACTTCGAAACAGGGGTGTTGAGATCTGCACCTCGCTTTGATAACGCAGCACGTCTCTGCAGACGGCATTTTCAGATTTTATGGTTGCGGAGAGTCTAAATTTTGACCTTCAAATTGTGCTACCGTGATCCCTGCAGACACACTGCGGCCTTGGATTTCAGTGTCCACAATGGGAAACCACTTAGCAAGAATAAAATCAAGCAGGATACTACGGGGGACTTGAACCTGAGTGGAATGAAATTGATGGTTCACACTCCGTTCCTCTTGGACGCGCGCTGTGGTAAACTCAGGTGGTGCGGCGGTGGTTTCAGTTTGCAGTACGTCTCTCGAGCTGCTTCCCTTACTGGTTGTAAATCTTTCACGGACGTGTGACCTACGTGTCTGATGCAGCGCACAAGTCTTCTCGTGTTATATGCATCAAAGATTGTTGCTGGCTCCGCACCTTAGACCTTCTGCACTTTGTAATAAAAATGACTTATATAATGAAAAAGAAGCATCTTGCCAGGGAGGAAAAACACCGCTTGCACCCTTGAGGGCGCCGTAACTAACAGCCAGAGACACTCCCCATGTTAAACATTACAATCCATCCACAAGCTTAGTCCTTTCCACAGAGTTTGTCTCCCGCAATCGGATTTGTATCTGTGGCACAAAGATGAGTACCCGTCCGTCACTCATTCTAAAACAAAGAAACAAATAGTTTGAGTTGGAAATCTGTACTGCGCTGTTACCGTGACAGTTCTGCACCTCCCTATGTAGGTTCGCACAGAGGGATTTACACGCATGCAGATTATTTCTCTGTATGAGGGCTGGTATTTGTGGTCACACACAGGGATGTGTGGAAAGCAAAGCAACGATTACATTATCATTCTCAACAGCTTCATGAATGACACAAAGCGTGCATCATTCGCAGTTTCTCCAGGGTCTCCGGAGACCGTTGTATAAAAGCTTCTCAAGCAGAGTTATTTCAGCTCTGCATGGAGAGAAATGGCCCATCGCTTCTCAACCTGGGTTTAAACGAATGGCTGGAAGCAACAAAAGCCTCGTAGAAACAATTCTGTTTGTTAGTCAGCGTCAATAGTTGGAAGTAAATGTTACGATTCCAAGCTGCATATTAAACAATATGGTTGAACCATGGCCACGCTATTCCTTGGCCAGGACCAGTAACGTTCTGAAGCCTGTGCTGATTGCCTGGCAGCCTAATGTGTCTTTTTTTCAAATTTGATTTTATTATGGATTCAACATTCAACATGTGGCCGGTTTTATTCATGGACAAGGCTGAGAACAAACTGCATCCAGAGACTACTATAATGCATATTTAGATTTTTTTACAGTGCCCAAGTTAGCATGGATAGAAAGCCTAAATAAAGATCATGGTGGGATTGAATAAAATACGATTAATATATTAATCAAAACAAATGAACAAGCAAAGTCCATCAACAATGTAGTGCTACGCTGCACCATTGGGGAGGTCTGGGTTATATGTAAAAAGAGGAAATGGTCACAACATACATTGACAAATGGTCAGTAATGCACCACCTTACACAAGCAAAGAAATTCCGATGAACTACTCATGGTACTTTAAGGTGACTAATGTCAATTCAAATGATTGTTAAAAAATAGTTTATGTTTGAGCTTACCTTGTTTTATTCCCCAGTTAAACATTTTCAAAAAGAATTCCACTATCAGAATCATAACATAAAAGACATTCAATATGAGAGTCTTCCAAAGGCGTCACCAAACCGAGGCCGGCCTCGGATGCTATGTTAGGTGTGTCTGAGCTCAGGAGGAAACGCCCAGGTGTGCTTCCTGGCTCTTTTTGTAGACTCCGCCCCGTTGCCTTGGTCTTAATGGTAGGTTCATATACAATGATATAACATTGTAATTCAGAGAACATCTTCTCAACCTTTATAGAAGAATCCAAGCCAACCGGCGGTGAAAAAATAGTTGGTGTCAATTTATGATATTGACTTAAATCAAACAAATTCCTTCTTTTGGGAAATTCAATTCATTTCAATGCAGCCGCTGCAAAGTTAACCAGCACGGATCGTTTGGACTGAGTTACGCTTTGTTGAACTTTGTTATGTGAGTTCACATTTTTCTGTTAGTGACCAATCTAGCTAGCTTGCTAGCTTGTTACTGCTAGCCGTTAGCTCAGAGCTATTGTAGTGGTCCAGCGATAGCATGTTTTAGGTTGCTGGTGGTTGATTTGAAAACATTCAGTTTTTTTATACATATATACTTTTTACATCGTCCTTTAATACATGTAAATACATATCTAAATACATTTTGGAGAGGGAGACATGTCAATCCTTGCTATTGTTGTTCACCCTGTCAACAAAGAGTCATCTTCCTCATTTTAATTTAGATTTGAGTAGAGCCGAAACAGGTAGACAATGTCAAAAAACCTTTGATGGTAATTACCTATTGATTATTTAAAGATAATTATTTATGGATGGTCTAAAATGAGCCATCAAAAGTATTAGACTATGTTGTGAGTGATAGGATAGTAAAGGTAAATGTTGTATATTAAACTCTCTGTGCCAATATAGTGCACTAATTGTCATGCACTTACTATAAACATGTAATTGATGAGGGTTTGAGACCGGAGTACATACGGCCAGTTAGACGCTGGGAGATGTAACAGTTGGCTTTACCACAGCAAATCATTCTTGTCAATCATATTCTTGTCAAAGTAGGACCTTATTGTTTTTTTACGGCTGTCAATAGATTTTTTCAAATTAACCAATTAATCACACATTTGGAAATTCATTAATCTCGATTAATGGCAACTAATGAATGTTGTTGTTGTTACAATGTTGTTTTTAATGAATGTTTGTTTTTCTTCTAAACACTAAATTAAAAAAATAATGAGTAATCACTTCAGAAAGCGTGTATTTTAGACACTGTTGTTTTATTTGTAATGTTATTTTAAACATAAAACTACACAGATTTAATCATCTTGGAGACCGAATTCCACCGGGGGGAACATGTTGAACTAGAGACTCTGCCTGCTGTCCTCGTGCACTTTGCTCTCAACTCTTCATAATTTAACGGCTGTGTCTGAAGTGCCAACAATCTCCCCACATTTAGCCAGAACGTTTTCAAACCGCGGTCTTTTGGGGACACAGTCAGCGTGGTTACATGGATTCGAATAACTGGCTTAGTCGGACTGAAATCTAATTATCCGTTTTATGTAAACACCTTTGTCCGACTATGTGCGGTCCGACTACGATGCGACTAACACGCCCGGATAACTCGATCCGGTCCAGTTGAATGTAACGGTGAATCGGATAAGGAACTGGACTTTGCGTCTTTGCGCATGCTTGAGATCCCGACGGCGACTTCTCTCCGTTATCAAATCAGCCAATAGCGCCATTCGTATTCGCTGTACTCCTATTAACATCATGCACACATAGTAGAGGGATGTAGCTTCCTCTTGCTCTCCGTTCGCCATCTTTCTCGTAATGTTGATGTTGTTGTTGTTGGTTGTTGTTGCTAGTGGTGAAGCGGTCAAGCGGAAATGGCTGTATCACAACTAGTTGCAATGAAAACAGCGCCACCTATCGTATCGGATATGACATGCTTTCGGCCAATGATTCGATTTATTCACTGCCATGTATATTGGGATAATAGCACCTCCCCCCGAAAGAGAGCATAGTCCGACTAAGCAAAGATTCGAATTATACCATCATGTAAACACACTGAGTGGCGGTCCTCGGCAAACTGTGTGCCCCCGCAAGGTAGATGTTGAGTTGGAAGTAGCCTAGCAGTTAGCTTAGCCTAGCAGATAGCTTAGCATAGCGGCACTTTAAGGAGTGCCACTCACTCCCCTTCTGTTTGACACGTGGCGTAATTCCTCTGCTCAGTCCTCCGTTGTATGTCACGCCTCTGTTTTATTATACTTCCAATGCAAAAAGCCCTGCTGCTGGTGGTCAACTTACTAAAAACCTGAAGTAACGGAACAAACGTACGTTAAATATTTTTTGTTACATTTCGGCCAAATTAATCGCATAGATTAATGCGTTTATGTTGACAGCCCTAGTTTTTTCACTTATGTATTCAAAACTTCACCCCATGTGCTGTGTTGTGGATTTGTACATGCTGAGGTTGCTATAAATATACATTTATTTTGGGGATATTTCTGTATTGTATTGTATACAATATCCAGAAATATCCCCAAAATATCCAGGAAATATCCTTATTCATACTTTGTGTGTATAACCTGCAGTAACTGATGGAGAAGCACACAGGAGAACATCGACACGGAAGGTTTCGCATCCCAAAGTCACACAAAACACAAACAAACAAACAAATCAATGCAAATTTATTTCATGCATCCTTTGGAGGTGCAGGTAGTTCACATGCAGAGAGAGAGAGAGAGAGAGAGAGAGAGAGAGAGAGAGAGAGAGAGAAGAACAATATGCAACAGAATCAAGCGGAGGATATTGTGGCTCCATCCTCCAATGTTTCCTAACTGCCAGGCCACCGGGACGTCCTTGAATTCTATTATTTAAATTTCATAGCATCACGCCTGTCGTATAAAACTCAGAGAGACACAAATCTACAAAACACAAGTTCAGCAGCAGCGGGTCCAGAGCCGGAGGGATCCTCTCTGTCACAGCGGAAGGCGCAGTAGGTTTAAAGCTGATTCCCCAGCGAAATGCTTCTCTCTGTATCTGCTGGCAGGGGAAGGGATCCAAGCACAAACTCCAAATCCAGTCAGAGAAACCACAGCCACTCAGTGTGAAGAATGCACTTTATGTGGGGGATACTGGCACCACTTCTCTTTTCATCTAAAGCAGCTCGGCTTGCTGCGTGTTTGTTTTTCATATCTCCTCTTGTTCGGGCCAGAGCACGAGGAACCACCTCGAAGCTTATGGGGCGACTGCTGCAACCTGCTTTATTGCTGATGTGTGAGGACGGACGACAGGGAGGATCGTTTGGGTGCATAATCAAAACAGAACATTCCTGCCCCTCTGTCTTTTTGCTTTTAAAATTGAACTTCTTTTTAACCGTAGGTTGGCCTGAATTCATTCAAGCCCCACCTGTTACACTGGCTAACCTAAACGGTGTAGGAGGGGCAGACTATTCGGCGCGAGGAACATTAGACTCCTCCTTCATGTTAATGCAAATGCAGTGTTCTCTGAGTTCCGTATTGAAAAAAAGTAACCTCAGAGGAGTAGCGATGGGCTATCGTTGCAGAACGTCCCTGTCAGATTTAAGATGGTTCAGTCCGAGCAGAGCGGCTGACTCCATCACCGTTCGTCCCAGTGGCTGCCTGTTACAGCAGCTGGAATGTGCCGCTGTCCGCCCATAAAACACGCCGGAGTGAGAACGTAATTAACTGAGTTTAGTTGAGCCGCCACAGTACAGTTAGTTCACACCAGTTTCACGCAGTCATCTCAGATTCACAGCTCACTGCAGCAACAGTGGGCATCTCAGCAGAAGGACACCTCGAGAAAATGTCACATGCAATTAAAAGAGAATGGAGCAGCTCAGGCTCTAAATAATTCAGACAATGGAGCGTGATGTGGAAATTGGCTCCAAATACTGCAGCACTGCACTTTCCCCTTTAGATGTCTGAATTTTTTTTTATTTATTTAAACGCTTCTGTCTGTTGTGGGAAATCTGGAAGGGTATCAGTTCCAATCATTACCGTCTCATACTTATTTAAAGGGAGCCGTTTAAAGAAAAAAAAACGCGGATAGGGATGAAAATAATGATTTTATTGAGGTTTTCAAGGCCAGATCGTGATTAGTTAGCTCTACCACTCTGCTGCTAGTGCTAAATGTTCCTAAAGAGACACCATCATTTGGCAGTCATTCCCTTCGTTGCCTTTGCTGGCCTGTCGGTACAGCTTAGTGGGACCACATCCATCGGCATTCAGTGAGTGGGCGATATGGAAATAGCCTGAAATCACACACAAGGACACTTTTAGTTACTTTGTTGAGAGTACTTTTAGAGAGTGAATTAAGAAACCTGTCTGTCGGTAGCTCTTTATTTAATTCATTTTTTTAAATCTATTATTACAATTCATTTCTAATAATGTCCACCTCTCCTGCTAAAGTACTTACACTAACATAACACTGTCATGGTGTGCTTTTTACCTCTCACACGGACAGCCTCTGCTCACATCTTCAAAAACATCTCTCTAAATTTGGTCAAATAGGCATCGTTTAGATAAAATAATGACCTACGTGAAATAAAAATGGTTACTCCTAAAAATTACACAAACCTAATAACAGCTTTTTGGTTAGAGTTTAACAACTGTGATTGGACAATAATGGCCAAGCTGAGCAAAGTCAATTTGACTCAAAAAACTGTAACAAAATGAGACTTTGAAAAGCAGACTGGACATAAAGAGAAGAAACTTTCTTTGATAAAAAGGATCTTCCATAAAAGTAAATTGGTAGTCTGTTCTCCCCCTTTTCATTATTGAGACGGATTAGACGAATGCAGAGCAGACAATAGAGATCCAACAGAGATATTCTTGTGGGACTCAATCCAAGGCCGGCAGTGTGTTTGTGTGTGTGTGTGTGTGTACATCAGGGAAATAACTATTTCACCCCCCAAAAAAACTAAATCCTCACTAATTAGTCCATCCTTCTGTTGTTTCTCCAGCAGCTCACCACGTCCCAACAGGCACCTGCGAGGTGGTGGCGTTGCATCGCTGCTGCAACAAGAACAAAATCGAGGAGCGGTCACAGACCGTGAAGTGCTCCTGCTTCCCGGGCCAAGTGGCCGGCACCACCAGAGCCGCCCCGTCCTGTGTAGATGGTACGCTCCGGCTGAATATTTCATGGGACTCTTTTTTTTTTCTTCCCGCTGACGCTCCTTTCCACAAATCTTGAGGATTAGTTTTGCTGAGATCATCGATAAAGTGTTTCAGCAGACGATGACTCACTAGGTGAACTTCTAGAAGATGCTGTAAGGGAGCAACATGTAGTGTAGTCTGAGATTCATTTATGCGTCCAACCGTTTTTTGTTTTAGCAGATTATTGACTATTTGGGAAAATTTAGTATTACATAATTACATGTTATGTACAAATACAAATATCTTATGATGTAATTTGAGAGACGGACTGGTGATAACAGTATACAGTATATTTACTAATTAAATAAATTCATTTAAATATGTAAATCTTACATTAAAGTCATCTCATAATATAGATTTTTTAGCAATCTATTAATGATTCACTCAATTGATGAGGCCGCAGTGAATGTGTGACAGGAAAAAGAACTCACGCGCAGTATGATGTCTTCAAACTCAGCTTCACCAAGAGCTTTGAGCACGGATGAATCTTTACGGCATCATGTAAAATGTTTTTCGCGAGAAAATCGAAGAACACCAGAAATCGTTTGCAACGATATGAAAAAGATATAAAAGAGGGAATTAGCCCAGAGTTTCTTCCAGTGTCTTCTAGAGAGACAACTCATCGGAAGTGGCTCCGTCCCTTTGGTCTGACGGGTGCGTGTTCCAGGCTGAGCTCTGGACCCAATCGTGTGTGACCTATTCCTTGACATTTTAGTATTGACATTTTCGGCAAATTAGAGATGTGAGCTAACTGGCCTCAGCTTAAAGCTCCGCAGGTGAAGTCAGAGGGAAAAATATCCCAGTACTTAACCTTTTAATTATTCGTTCTTCTACAAGCAGGGATTACCTTTAGCTCAGCTCTGTGTGAGACAATCTTCTCTTCATAGAACGACAAATTAACCTCCGGACATCTGAGAAAAACCTGAATAGATTTGAATGTGTAATTCAGAAAGGCGGCCACGGAGAAAATACCTGCAAACATAACTGAGTGAAGCTGGGAGAAACAGCTAGATATTTAATCTGTTGTACCGTTTGTGTAATCATTTCTGAACGAGGGTAGATTAGTTCTCACTCAATATCAAATAGTGCACACAGAAACTCAACACCTAACACACTTAAATGTTGAAGATGTTTCAACTCGACATTATCAGTATGTAGTACAACCGGCCTGATAATGGAACGTTAGGTTAATCTTCAATCTATATGTCAAATCTTACAAACTCTGCAAGGTCACGCAAAGAGAGTCGAACAGCTACCGTGTTTGGATTGAAATTTGGCACTTCATAGCAAAATTGCTACTCACCTAATAGCTAATATCGTGCTCCTAACAGGACTACTAAATGCTTGGGCGACCCTGGAGACCCTCGGCCGTATCTCTCACATTGTTATATTCTATCCAGAGGATGGTACATCACTGCAATCAGGGCATTTGAACCTTGATTAAAAACAAGCATAAATGGTTAAACACATTTATGATGTGTTAGTGTGTCTGGCCACGCAGGATAGAAACTTTACTACTTGGAACAATATTATAAAAAAACCTTACCGGTGGTTGAATATGAGCTGAAAGAGATCAGAGCAAATATTTCTGGAAATCTACAATCAAGGCAATAAAATGAAATAAAAGCACAAATCTACGTTTTTTTTCTCTTTTTTCAAAAGCTGCCCTCGTGGTTCCAAAGCGTCATTAAGCGATAAGTGAAACGTATCCGATGCACTATACCAATGTCTGGTTCTTAATAATTCCATTTAATTTCACGAGAAGTCTTTGTGGCTTTTTAATAGGTGCTATTACACAACCACCATCTGCTGGCAGTTGACCTGATGGACGCTCTACACCGCACTGCTGCTGTAGCCGCGACTGTGTGGTACAAAATGTTTCCCTCGTGTCATAAAGTGTCCGTCCTCTACAACTTTCTCTGGTGAGGCAGCCGTGCTATGTGTGGATTACAACGGCAGTCCTCTTCATTAGGAGAGAACGCCAATGAGGGTGTGTGAAAGTAGATAACAACCTGTGTCATATGCTAAATTTAACTGATTGCTCGTACAATGGAACAGCAGAAGCTTAATGTGGTCCTAATGGAGGCAACTTACTGGAGCTAAAAGGTTTTCCCCTCAGATGGCTGGAGCTCTTTTTCCAGTTCCTGACTTGAAAGCATAGGAATGCAAAACACTCAACAGAGTGCACTTGAATAGCAAATTAGATTAGGTTGCCAGTCATAAAAGCACATCTTGCATCATTTATCTGATACAGCTGTCAAAATGTGACACAACTTTTTGCAACACTGCTATGATGGTGTTTGAAGAAAACTAACGATATTATGGATGCGAGCTTGTAATACTAACATTATGTCCTAAAATAATAATGCCAAAAAACATATCACATTGAATTTGGCATTTGGCAAAACCAATTGTGATTCACATTCACATTTCTGACCATGTCCTCTTTGACCTCTGCATCTCGCCCTCCAGCCTCAATAGTGGAGCAGAAGTGGTGGTGTCAGATGCATCCGTGTCTTGACGGAGAGGAATGCAAAGTTCTCCCTGATCTAAAGGGCTGGAGCTGTGCTACAGGAAACAAGATCAAAACTACTAAGGTGAGTTTGAGATTCAAACCATATTCAGACCTGTTGAGTCCGACCTCGCACACCTCCAACTCTTGCACACCTCCAACTCCTCAAAGTCATCGGATCGGCCGCCTCTCGTAGCCCTCGGTTTGCACTCTGGGCTCGGGCCCCTGGGGGCCTTTAATCAATGTGCTGCCATGTCTCCTTAGCACTTTCAGGCCACTTTGAGTACCCAAACTGGCCAATTAGTCACTCCTATTACCTGCTTTTAACGTGGTAACACGACGCCCGTATCCTTCACTGTGTTATGACGACCCGTAGCCTTCACTTCTACCTCCCTCCATGTACTCAATTATTTAAACTGCCTGCACCATACCTGCCTGGAGCCGGAGCCTGGAGCCTACGGCTATTGATTCACAGACTTGTCGGGACCTCAGAATGGGAGATGATGAAAATGAAAATGATGTATATATAAATATATATGTACATCATTTTTTCTTTTAGTGGTCCAAGCTGTCTGTCTTCTGGGAATAGATTTTTGTTGTTTTTCTTGATAAAAACTTAAAGAATGAAAGTTAAACGTGTCGTTTCTGTTTTTGTCTTTCGTTACATGGAACCCTTAAAAGATTTCAGCGGACAAAGAGCAGCTTTGGTAACGCTTCACAGCGTAGTCCAGGTAATAAACCCCTTTTTTATATGTTACGTTTTTTTTTCTATGATTACAGGGGTCTAAGCTTCCAAATTAAAAATACAAAGACATTCTAAACTGGCTTCTTTGCTCTGTCTCATTTTTACTTCACCGCTTTAGAAGAATGCATGCACATCGTTTACCGTGGCGTCACCTTAGATTTCCCTTCAAACCGACAAGGAGAAGGAGAAGGGCTATTATTCAGCACATGGTCCTGCAATGCAACCAGGAGTTGAAGAAGAGAGTTAGAGGGAATGTACGATCCGCAGAGACAACAACGTATTCAAAGCATCAGCGTTGCCCAGCGGATTCATCGTGCACACCTTCAAACTCACCTGGAGGAACAAGTTCCTTCAGTTTCAAATATCTCTGTAGGCTGCTTTAAGCAGCAACGTATTGGGCTCTCTTCTCCACCTCTGCAGAGCTTTTTGGGAAAAAATGGACAAAGATAAAGCTGGAACCTCCAGATATACTAACCTCTAACGCTGTGCGTCATCAATGCATTTATGCACACTGGATGCACCTTGAGAATTCAAAGCTGAAACAAAGCAACCAGCTACTAGTCCAAGTTTAGATGCCAAGAATGAGCCTGAAGTTACAGTGTCTTTTGGCCAGAAATCCTGGAGGGAAAGATAGAAGAAGAGACAGCCACTCACAGTACGGGTTTAAATACGTTCTAACAAAAAAAAACTCTAAACTAAACTAAAACTAAACTCTTGACTTGAATAAGAAGTCATGACATCTAGCTTTTGAAATGCAAATTATTATTTGTGTATAATAAAAAAGTAAAAAAATAATAATAATCGAAATGCTCAAGCAAACTTACATACTGCAGCTGACCTTACAAAGTGGTTACTATTAACGGGCCTAATTCCATAACGCTGATATGCTACCAGACGTAGTAGAGCTACGTTTGTATTTCTCATTCTGTGGGCATGCTAAATACTACAGTCGTTATGTCGTTACAAACTACTGAGAGGAGTGGCAACCATACCTAATTTCCATGTAATGTCTAATATACAGGGTCTAGCACACTCCATCTACCTTCACCAGATCTTTGTAGATTCATATTAATGGAGGAGCAAGTCAGTTTTCCAGTTCTTCAGATCTGATGAAGTCACCGCGGGAGGGATTGTCAGGTTTTGGCTGGCGGAATAAAGTGCTACCAATGTGCCATTATTCAGGCTGAGGTACAAATTAGCATCACTCGTGTTAACCTCAACAAGGTGCCTTTCTGAATTCTTTTCTTTTGTCATGTTTCGTAATTTTCTCTTTGTGCTAATTCCACTCATTGGATCTCTGCAATTCACAGATGGCGGGGCTAATTTAATGCTACCATTTACAGCTGCTCTGTCGCAACAATGTCAGGCTGAAATTCTACCGTGGTGTTTTGTTGGGCGATGCAATGACCCAAAACAAACAGATGCAATCTGCCCTTCAGAATCAGGAGTTAATAAAAAAAGTCTTGTTTAGCAAAGTTTTTATTGTGAATTTTCAGTGAAAACAGCCGTGATGCCTCTCCTATGACTGGATTTCTTGCCTTACCGTCACAGGTTTTCATCAACAGTTAGTCCACTGACACCCCTCCTCCAGAACAGTGACTTGATTTGTGGGGATAAGCAGTCCTGATGGTAAAACTTATTTTGGGCAGAAGGTGAAACTGCAGCGTCCCTAATGTCTGTTTTTCAGCTAATTTTCAGGCAGATTCACACAAAAGATTTTGCATAATGTTGCATTAAAACAATCATGCTATAAAAATCCCAGCCTCTGTAGTTACTGCACAAAACATATTGCAGAGAAGGACTCTGCGCTTTGCCAATTACACGGCTGAATTACACATACACAAGCCTGTGCACCTGCTGTGTTAAATCTTTCAGCCAACCTCACTTCAGGCACAGAATGAGAAATAAATCCTCTTGCCTGTTAAATTACCGCTTGTCATCCGTCAATTATTCCAACGCGCTGAAAACTAAGTTTGTATTTTTTCAGAAAGTCAACCCCGCCCACCACCCTGTCCTGAAGTGAGACACAGTGAAGATCCATCTCGGAAGACATTTTCTCCACTGACAAGAAGCGCTTCCGCTTTTTGTCTTTTCAGCGTGGAATTATTCTCAAATTAGTAGCCCATTAATCACAGTGACAGCTGAGAATGTAAATGACTCCGTGAAGACTTTATTACAACCTGTACTGAAGCCGGCGAAGTGCTGCAACAGCCTACATTTATAGAATCTCTTCACCATGGGTTTGATATGATTACACAGGTTTTCTTGTCCATTGCTTGCCTGATGTTTTTTTGGGATTGTTTAGCTTATTCTGCATAATTGAGGATGATTTATTCAACACTGTGCCGTCTGTTCTTCCTCACACAACCTGCTGGTGAATTCTTCTTACTGGTTTGTCGGAGCTGTCGTATCTCCTGTCAAAAGTTCAGCACTGATAATGCCGCCTTACATATTCGGCGGCGCCTGCTCCTCGCCGGTCCGTCAAACCCACGTGGCGGCTGTCGTACGGATGGAATCGATAGCGGACGTCGTTATGAAGGTTGTTATGTTATGTTCTGCGAGAGTCTTTTCCGGAATGTACTTTTGGAGGAGCAGAGGAGCTGCCAGTCAGCCACTGGGCTTCGTGACAGGCAATTTACTCTCAAGGAGAATGGAGGTCTTCAGAGTGCCTGACAGCTTCAAACCGGCGGAGGGCGAAAGCCCGACTCGCCCTGAATGCTGCATCGCAGTCCAACCGATAGATCGATGCGCTGATACATGAAGCCAATGTACGTTTTTTATGAGGTTCTGGAGTGATATGGATCTGAAAGAATTCCACGACTTGACCTTTTAGACGTGACTCTCTTTCAGCCAGTGAGGAGCGCCGCACGCTCCCGTAGTGTAGAGAGAGAATATAATTTCTGTAAGACGGCAAGCCTCAATGCCTGTCGAGCTCGACCCGCGAGCCCCCTTCCTCTCAGGCCTTCCCAAACCGACAGGAGTTCCCATGGAGGAAATTCACTGACAAGTGTAGCCTCAATTTACACAGACAAAAACAAGAACACCACTGCAAAATGAAATTCGGCAGTCAACAGTCATTTCATCTCAGTCATCTTGTTTCCATAAGCCTTGGAAGCCTAAAATTGTAATAGAAAATAAAATTCGATCAATCGCCCGGCCCGAGGTAAACCCTTTCCGATTTCAGCGACCCCGCGGCTCATACGCGTGATAAACTACTGCTGAGTCTCTGCAAAAAGAAACACGCGCAGCATGCAGTTGATCTCATCCAACTCTTAAACAGTTTATATCCTCAAAAGGCCACGAGCAGGGCTTTCAGACCTTTAGCCTTACTTTCCCCTCCGAAGATAATACGTTTTCTCACCGTGGCAACCATTTAAAATAAGCCCACAGAGGCTGAATAATGCATCAGATTCAGTAGTTGCTTTGCCAACATCTTTGACATGTCAGTCGGTGTGGGCGGATGTCTTTTGTCTCCTCGCTTAAACTTTCTGTTGATAGAGTTGTTGTTATCATTAGGCTACTGTAAATTTGCTGCTCAGCCTCGGTCTCCCTGCTTACGTCAGACGCTCCGCTCCATATTGTTGCACCACACAGACAGAGAGAGGCAGGCAATATACATGAACATTGTATTCAAATATTCAGTGTTGCTTGTGGGGTTTACTTTCTTAGATTGAGTTTTGATGCTAGTGCTGCTTTGATGGCTTTGACTTCATTTTAACACCATTTCTTTCTTCCACAGGCAAACTAACACCTCGGGTCTTTGTCGGATCATCAAAAGAGAAATAATTCAAAGGAACTTTCTGTAAATAGAGACTTCCCGTTTTCTGGACTGCAATTAATCTCCGGAAAAACTCTGAATGCGTCTTCTTGAACTCTATGAACACGAAGCGGTGATCACTGAGCACTTCTTTTGGAAGGACTCCATTAGAGCAGCCCTACCGGACGCAGGGTTTATCCTCTAACGTGATACTGCTTGTGGTGGAACACGACGGTGAACTTGCCTGTTCGTTCAATTCTGGAGTTATGTGTCAATCACACGGGACCTGCAACACAAGTCGGCGAGATCTGTTTGTTGTAAGTATCGCAAATACTCAATGCAAAATGTGATTTTTGTTTGATCAGTCAATTGTGGCTTCTTCTTCTAACAAAGTGTAGTTTCAAGGGTGCAGACAGAGTAAAATATGTGGCTGAGCTGAAGATATTCAGGGTGAACTTAAAAATACACAACCACATTAATCAACCTACCGTTCCTACGGTGTGCCACAGAAGGGGTTAAAGGATTCAACCTAAACAGGATACACTGATCCAAACCGGCCAGCTGATAACGGACTGAAAGCTGGAACCGGATGTGGTTTATTTTTCCTTTGAAAATCACTCTGCCACTTTCTGCCGCTTCTGTCAGATCTTTTTTTTCTTCATCACAGCTCTGGAGTGTAAATTATACACAAAGCATCTGGTCACTGGCAGAGTGATGACAACAATGCTCTACAAACCATTTTCGACGCTCACTCTTTGATCACCTTTGCGTAGGTATCACTGACACTTCCTTTGTCTGTGCAAGTGATGACATCATTAATAAACTATGGTTGTGTAACTAAAGCCTTGTGTCTTCTTAGCATACGCTAACAGCATTTAGCCACATTAGTTAGATTAGATTAGATCTACGGATGGTGGGCAATCGGTCCCCCACTTTCTTCCAACTATTGGTTTTATTATCAGGACATTTTCCGGTGATGGTCCTTTAAAATGAATTTCAATGACTTTGGTGATGGCCAAGTATCATCTCTAGCGCCATTAAACGGTCTTAATTTATTATCATAGCGTTTGCTGGAGTTCCTCTGATCATTATGTGAGATCAGCCGCTCATTAATCATTTTTTGTGTGCTTTACAAACATTTAGTCAAGTTATTGAATAAACAAACAAAGTTGCTCCGAAATTCTGAAACGGCCAGCACAGTTCACAAATCCATCCGTTCTAGTTTTTTATGAAAACATTTCAAATGTTTTCTCATATACCCTACTTTCCACAACAAGACCCTGATCTGTTAACATCCCATTGATCTATTCTGAGGCCAATGTTTTCCTTTAAAATTGTTTCATGAATTTTCCAAAATTGCAAGCCGATGCTTCATTACAGCAACGTCCACAATGCATTTTGGCTACGAGTCTGAAATTAGATAGCAAACAACGGCACACAGAGCGTCAGCATTTGCCCTCTGTCTCAGAATTAAAACACAAAGACAGGATTTGGTCTTTTGAGATTCAGACACTTCATGAGGATGCCATTATGTCTGAGATGGAAGTAAAGATTCTCTGTTTAACTCCAGAATCATCAGGTTTTGATGTTCTTTTTTCATTAGCAAAGTAATTAAGTGATAGTTGTCGATATCCATGGCGCCCACACACTCTCATTTGGCATACTTATGTTGATGTTAAAGTCAAAGAAATATAGGCTAAAATTGAATGGAGTGTGGTCAGTTTTGTCTGAGGGATAACTTCTCAACACTTATTTAGTTTTGTTGGACATAAAACAAAGGCTAAGCTTTCGTTATGCATTGTTGCTACAGGATGGACAACCTCCACACCACAGGGGTCCATCTGCTGTGGACTGTGAGCTTCCCCTCTAAAACGTTCTTTCAGAACCAACTGACACTGGTCAGTGTAAGATTAAGACAGAGTCTCCACAAATAAACCTTTCCAAATCGACTGGCGCAGATGATTGAGGATTAAGGATCCAGGCTCTCCAACACTCAGCGGTTAGGCCTCTCCTCAACCCAACGCTTCCCCAACCAAACCTCGCCGGTGAAACCCTTCTTCTAGCTGCTCCAGAGAGGTCCTCACTCCCGCCTCAAGCAGCTCAACAAGAAAGAAAGCTCACTCTGTGTCCTCTTGGACGTAGCTTGCGTGTTGGAGAGCACAAACAACTTTGCGCCACCAAGAAAACCAACAGTCCACAAGACCGTCAAACGATCCCCGCAAGGACCGAGCAGGATCCCGAGTTAAACGTGACTCGAGGAAACAGAGCAAAGCCTATCAATGCACAGTAAGGCGATGTCTGGGCAGATTGATCAGCGTGTGTTGTTATTTTTGTTTGTTTGTTTATTTCAATTGGTATTGACCTGATTAGTATTGTTGGAAGTTAAACCCTGTTATACTTTAAGGAGCAGTTTTCTGTGATTTCTCTGTGTATATGTTTACTGTGATGCTGGCTGGAAACATAGTAGCCAGTGTATAAACTGAAACCCTCAAGTCCTTACTCTTAATGGTTGAATGTTAATTATGAGACTTCATTTATGGTTTGGTCATTAGTCCCTTTTTGTAGGGTGGTTTCCCGTTATTTATTCATTTTGTGAATTGTCTTAGTGATTATTAATAATTCTATTGATGTCAATGATGTAATTTCACACAAGCTATTAATCCAAACAATGCCCCTACACCGTGCACAGTTTAAAACCCTATATTAGATAACTTAAACAACAAAATCCTCCCATGTATGTCTCATTATATTATTTCACCTACCAATGTCCTGAAATTACTTAGAATTCTGATGTCTGGATGAGAGCTTCTTAAATTGTTTTTAGCTGAGGACCCCAGTGAGAAATTAGCTTCCACTTGCTTTGGGAAATAGGCTTATTAAAAAATTTCATATCCTCTCCATAAAGGGACCCACCAGCAACAAGCCTGCGCGTCAATTTGGATCTTAACCCGCAGCTTAAGAAGCGCTGCTACCGCTGAGGAGATTTTCCACGGCTTTTTGTTGCATCGCTGATGCATTTTATAAACGCTTCTCTTTCGGGAAATCACTAGAAAAAAAAGAAGAAGTTTCCACAACGGAGGCAATAGTGTTATCAGGAGGTCATTCAGCTGCAGACACTTGACTGACACAGATAGATGAGGCAATTTGGAAAAGATGCATTGCTCTTGTTTCTTCAGGTTTTTTAAACGGACCTTGTGTTCTCGCGTTCCTTCGGCGACGCGGCCTGTAGACACTGTCTGCGTCTGTCAAACACAGTCAAACCAAATGACTCTGTCTCCCAGCCCGCCCGAAGCGCTGTTTCTCATGTTATCGCAGCGTTTCGACTTCAAACGTCAAGCTTTATTCTTCCTCACCGAAGGCGTCCTTTGGCAATAAACGACAAACGTTCCCCCACGAATGAAAAAGCCTGCGACACCGCTGGCCTTGGCGTGTCCAAACAGTTTGACATTTCTGGGGTCAATGCCAGGCTCCCGGTCGGTGTCTGAGTCAGAGGACTCGAAGGAGTGTCCGGGGGTGGGGGAGCTGCAACACACAGAGAACCTCTCTTTCAATGCTTTAATTTCTTTCAAGACATTCAAAGGAAGTAGAGACAAGCGATTTCTCTCTCCCTTTTTTTTTCCTTCTCTCCTTTTTGCTGCAGTCATTACAAGAGCACAGCAAAGAATCGCCTCCTCTCACCATATGTTCTATGGTTTCATAATCTAATGATGGTTTTGTAATTACACAGTGCACCGAAGGAGGGGAGCTTCTTGATTCACCGGGAAGATGTATTCCACTTTGTTTAAATGTTTATATAACCAAAAGAGGGAGAATTACAGATGTGAATGTAAATCACTCTGACATGAAAAGTCAGAAATACCAAACTTTGGGAACTGCGAAGTGTGAAGTGTGTGAGAAGATGTGTCTTGCAAAAGGACCAACAATATTCGGCATCTGACCATGTACTTTGTTAAACCCATGCAACACAGTTGTCTGTATGACAAAATCACCTTTTTTTTCCAAGGATGCGCACTGCATCCAACAAATACTCTGATGCATCCAACAAAGACATGACATGAGGAGTGAGACACAGGCTGTAATGGAATTGTTGATATGTAGGAATAATAAAAGCAATAACCGTGGGAAGGGTTGATATACAGTAGCCCTCTCAGTGCTGTGTGTTTAAATCCTTTTAAGCCAAGCCTGGGAACTCTGCTTCGTCTCAGCCGAGAAACCTCCATCTTCTCCACTTCATGACCGGAACCCAAACAAACAGCAACTTATGGAGCTTAAGTGGTAGTTCTAGAAGGAAGACTCCCTTTATACCACGCGTAATGTAGATATGCTTCAGCTGAGATTGGCTGCGCCAGGTGTATGCGACCAACCAATCACATAGTTTGGATAGGAATTGCATGTATTATATATTGTTCATTCTGTACACATGGCATCCATTGTAGTCTGTCCATCCCGGGAGTGGGATCCCTCCTCTGAAGATCCCCCCTAAGGTTTCTTCCCTTTTTTCCCTCTTGGAAGGGTTTTTTCATTTTTTGGGGAGTTTTTCCTGTGCCGATGGTGGGTTTCGGGACAGAGGATGTTGTATGTGTACAGACTGTAAAGCCCTCTGAGGCAAATTTGTAATTTGTGATTATGGGCTATACAAAATAAAATGAATTGAATTGAATAGTTGCTGTCAAACCTTTTTTAAGGGGTTCTCTCTGTGTTGCTGTCAGGTGTCATTTCAGAGCGAAACCGGATGCGACCCTCCTCCACCCCCAGGCACCTCCAGCAGCAGGCATTCTTCATTTGTCCCGGGTTTCCATATACTCCCTTCTTCACCACCACCACCGTCTGGACTCCAAAGGCGGGGATTCTGCCAAGCAGAACTCTGCATCACGGCCCCCTGATTATCCTGGTTTAGGATGAAGTCCAATCGCCAAAGATTCTGCACTATTTCAATATTATACTGTGTAATAAATGTTCTGAGTCTGCCCTGATTGAAATGGAAACTGATGTCTTTATTCCATCTATCCATAGATATGTCCATTTATTTTGATGTGAGACCTAACAAGGTAATTCTTCTTTCAAGGATGTTGTTAATTCTTAACATCTGCCATCAAGGATGGTGTGACAAGCGATCGTTTTATCAGGTGAAACATGTCTATTCAGTTGGGTTCGTTGGATCGGTGTGTGCACACGTGGTCTGGCTGCGCCTCGAAAGTGCAGTTTGTTTGTACAAACTAACCAACCACAGGTTTTTTTAATGGCTAAACTAATGACGAATCTATCTACTGATCTCAGCCAGTGAGTTTATTGATCTTTATTCAAGGCATTTAAGCACATACATGGGTCTTTTTTCTCTGATTAATTAGTAGAAAGCTGTCCTGACTTTGTCAATTCATTACCTCATTTGTAAGCGGTAGGACAGCGCCCTCGCAGTAACATGAGTCATGCACGCAGAACTTTAAACTCTCTCACTCATCGAGTTTGTTAAGTACACAACCAAGCATAGGTGTGAAGGCAACAAAGGTTGTGTCATTCTGAGAGGTCAGTCAGACTAAAATAAATGTAAATAATTTATTGGCATTCCAATATTTTCTGTCGGAACCAAACATCTTTTGCCACTAATCGTAACCAGGCCTGTAACCGAGTCACCTGCAGGCTGCCAATCCTGAAATCAGCCTGACACGGTAGTAGTCAGTCCAACAGACTTAACAACCCGTTGGTTGCTACGGTCTCCATTTTGGACTGCAGGGCCGAGCCAAAACCAAGTTCCAACCCGATAAATCCCTTTTTTTTTTAGACTATCTTGTGTGACTCATAGAGCTTCATGTCGCTTTTGAATGACGTTAGAGGGTTAGGCGGGGAATCTTAAAGCCAAATGTCACTGTTGGGCGTTATTTTACGCTCAACCTGTTTTGGATACTAAGTGGCTGATCTGACAATCCAATGACGAAACTTGCAATTCGGCCAACCAGAGTGGGATTTAGGAACAAATACAGATTTTCAGTCCAGCCGTTTCTCTGCTGTGAGGCCTGCACAAAAGCCTCCTTTAGAGTAGTTCAGCCACACTCTATCAACGGTAAACTTTTCTACGTGAAAGCTATCACGTAGATGTCTTAATTGTCTAGTATCTTCATGTCTTATCATGCTAATACCCTGTTTTTTTCAGGTGGTTCTATAAATTCAAAGGTTTTGCGTGCCATTCATTTATTTCTAAACTATTAACATAAAAACATATCAACTTTATCCTGACAGAAAACAATGTCCGTTATGTCATTTTGGGAACAAAGCCCCCCCCCAAAAAACAGCTACTCACATCCTACTTACATCATGCACAAATTATTTATTGGTGACCCAGAGAATACAATCTTCTTGCCTTAAACTTTGTATTTGAGTGGTGAAAATGAATATGATATGTCTGCTTTGATTAGGTACCCTTAATAAAAAGCTAATTATGACATTATATCAGATATTTGGTCATACATTTTTTATATATTCAACACATAATCTGGCAAACCGGCACTCCAGAATTAGAGCAACTATTTGAATATTGTAATTACTTCTGACAGGTGTAGTACTTCATGTGGGTGTGAACATGATTTTTCATCTCTGAAGTTTTAAAAGAAGTTCAATTAAGCTTTTACGTTAAATTTATTTAAGTTGATTTATGAATAATCATCTTATAAACATCTTGTTTCTGTACTGTTGTCCCCCAGATTTCAAGCGTTAACTAGATGCAAGGGTGGAAATGTCTGCCGTCAATTATTCTGGTGATTAAGTGACAATATCAGTGAATATTTGCAATTGCAAGGGAAAAAAAGATAAACATCACTGTTGCAGAAAAAGAAAGAAAAAACCTTCAATCAATACTATAAATGAATCTGTAATCTACATTGTAGAAATGTAGAAAAGTGAAAAGCTGCAAAATTCTCAAAACATATTTTAGGCATTTCTCTATTTATTCAACAAGTGCTATAGTTTCACCTAAGTAACGTAATTGGCTCAAGATATATTCAATATACTGATTGTAAGATTATTTTACAGAATACATTTTATTCAGACCGCATGCATCGTTAACTGCTCCATAAATGCTGAAACTCGCCAGGAGGACCTTTTCTTTACTGTTATCAGTGCTACGGTGATGCATCACGGTTGTACCCATTGATGTTGTTAAGACTGCCCTCAGGGGGGATATTGCTATATTTATTTATCGAATATTTGATGAGGAATGGATCCCCGAGCACGTACCGACCAGAGCTGACGTCAGCAACAGTATCCGGTCCTTCTAATATAACTGAGACGCCTCTAATTAGCAGCAAGATGAATCACGCCTGTTTGTTCCCCTGAGCTACCCGAAACGTCCCTCACAGCGCAGTGTTTAATATGTGAAGAAGGAAAAGGAAGCAGGAGGGATTCATCCCGCTAATTCATGTCACTTGCAAAAGTGTTTAAGCAAAGTTTATGAAATTAAAAAATATATATATTTAAACTATGAATGACAATGCAGCGCTGCAAAGTCTGGCAGCGCGATTATCCAGTGATGAATGAACTGCCCGTCTGCCACAGCTGGTCGCGGAGCATTTGAGAGAGGTTATCCAAGATGGCTGGGATTCTGTCCTTCATCCTCATGTCTGCAACTGACACCAGACTGTCCAGTTCCCTCCCAACCACAGAGCTGGCCTTCCTTACGAGCTTGTTGAGTTGGTTGCCCTTGCCAGCTTTGATGCCGCCTTCCCAGAACAGCACAGCGAAGAACAGAGAGCTGGCTAGACTGATCTGCGAGGATCCAAATGTCCTCAGGAAGAACAGTCTGCTCCGTCCCTCGTGGAAAGAGGTTGTCGGCGTTATCGGACCTGACCAGTCTATTCTGAAACCACAGCGCTTGGGTCCCTGCGACCGCAGCCGGGAGGAGAGCAGACGGCCGCTGTGGAGACGCAGGTTTTAGGGTTCAGGCTGGCAAAATGTGAGTTGGTCCTCTGAAGCCCGCGTGGTCCCTCCTCCCTGCAGTCGCTCACTGGCCGGGGAGTTAGGCAAAGGAAAGTGGGCCTGGTTTCATCTCTCAGACCCTCGCCTCAACTTTTTGCAATTACTTTAAATCATTCAGTGGGTGGACTTGGAAGTTACACTTTAATGATGCCGCTTTGACAGACATGAGCCTGGTGTCCTTTTAAGCTCTGCGCCTGGACGGCGTTCAAATCAGACAGCCTCTCACTTAATGGTTTTGGCCGTGAAGAAATAAAAAAACCCACCATTTTACATTACAACCTGTTTAGGCGTTGTCATAGTAACATTACATTTATCTTTCACTCATTTTAGAGATTTCAGATTTTGATAGTGGACCTACTTACATGAAAGCACCAAACTAAGAAGACGAGGCACCATTGATGTACATTTTACACTAAACTGGTTCATATCAGCACCAGCTTTATGAGGAATACAACTGTCAAAGCTTTGCTTTCAGAGAAGTTAGTAGCTTTGCATTATGCTCCAGCAACGTTTAGCAACCAAATTGAAGAGGCGCGAATACAATGATCACCGAGGCATCTGGCGGTGCATAATGTCCCTAGAAATCAGTTTTCCTCAAAGCTGTCTCTTCATTGTCTGCCCGCTGACACACGTTTCTCCTTCTATTGTAAAGCTAAAAATCGGGTGAAAATTGGCGAGAGCATTGAGCAAATGAGATGCGGCGGAGCCCTACATCACCTGCAACAAAGCAGACAAATGCTTGGCATCGGTGCTCTGAGTGAGCCATCGGTGTCATCAAGCTCACCTGTGCGCGGGAGACGGACAGGCCGCTGGATAAAGCAAAGTCATTCGGTCGGCCATTGTGCCGACTACCGCTGCTACGCCTTTATTATCTGGGCTCCCCGGTATGAATTTGCTATCATAAAACCATTCGTGCCACAACAATAGTTGTAGAGGAGATTGACAATAAGCAATAACATGGGAGTGAGAATGCACAGGCTTTTTGTGAAAGCAAGTCATTTTAATAACTGTCAGATGTCTGGTGGCAAATCAGAACGGAACGAATGGGTCTTTTGTCGGGTTTGACAGCGTCTTTGTTTCCTGACACTGTCTTTATCTGACTGATCCAAACATGTCGTCTCGGTATGCTTCTGTATTCATCAAGGCCCGGATGAGATATTTTCCTCCCAGTGCGACTATACCTGCTATGTATGCCAAGCTATGGAATCATAATAGAGTTTCTCTACTCCATTGTAGCGGCGTTTCTTATTTTACACATTTAATTACGAAGAATAAAACACGGGATTAGATATTTTTCAGGGCTCTGTTTCCTCTGAATCCATTTCATTCCTTTGCAATTTCATGCTTTGCAGAATTCTCCAGTCACAAGTTAATTAATCAGGTGGAGACTGTGGGGTTACTTTGTCTCAAGACTAAATGGCCCATATTTAGCAGAAAGAAAAACTTCCTCTGAGGTATGTAAAGAAGAAAAGCAGCACAGGAAGCCGGGCCCTTAATGTTCAGCAGCAGTGGTCCCCGTTTCATCTCAGCGCGCTCTTAACGAGATAAATCCTCCACTGACAGTGACCCGAGATGAAAGTAAGAGACACAAAGCCGGCAAGAGTTCAGGGAAAGTTCTTCATCATCGAATGAATCGCATGTTGCTGCTGGGGAGGTAAGTGGGTGGGGCGGAGGACAAGAAAAGTTCCTTCACCTCCACAACAACTTTGTGGCTGATCCCACAAGGAGGCCTCGCTAGGCGCTAAAGATGCCGGGGATTGACGGCTCTAATCTCGCCGACTTTCTCCGCCTCGCTCAAACTTGGCCCTCTTCTTTTGTTCTTTAAGCCCCGGATTCTCGCGCTCCTACAACTCTATTTGGACGCGGTGCTGCTTTCCGACTGAGGGGAGGGGCCGAGGACGCTTGCTGGACGAGGCGGAACAGAGGACGCCACCACGGTCGAGACAGCAGAGGATCAACGCCCCTCTAAAAAAAGGGACAAACTGTGTGTGTGTGTGTGTGTGTGTGTGTGTGTCGACCCGGTGACCCGCGTCGATGATTGGTTGTTTGATCCGTCTTCGCCCGACGTCCACAGAGAGCAGAGGAAAAACAAAGCACAAAAAATGAAAACACTTTCCTATCAGATAAGTGGTAGTTTAGCGGTTCTCAGCCTGGCTGCTTTTTCTTTGTAACCGTTTCATCAGGAAATATTTTACACCAGGGATACAAGTTGAATGCAATTAACTACCTACAGAGGCAGAAGGCAGCACCACTCTGGGATCCGGTGCACTCATAACAACTGGCTGGATGAAAACAAATTTGTTTTGGCTCACCAGGAACACTTTGTGAACCGCAAATTGTTTTATTGAAAAGGTAGTGAATGTGCAATAAACAACGAGCTCTTAAGTCTGTTCTTCTTCACGTAATGTTGGCAGACTCACCACGATAACCCTGAGTGAATAACACCGCACGGGGCCGAAACAGGGATGCTTCTGTGTTCGAAATTCACTGACAAGTCATTAATATTACAGCATTGGAGATGTTGTTGCCACCTCGATCTAAATTGAGTTTAATTGAATGAGGACTACTTCTGAAATCTAAAAAATCTAAAATGGCCAAATTTGACACGCATTGCCTTATTCTCAGAGATAATTATCCATTCTGCCTTTATTCTGCTGGAATAAAGCTTGTCGAATTGCTTATTTGTTTAAAACTTGGTATTCTGATAAACCTGAAATGCCCGAATGAAACTTTGAGTCATTTCGCTTGTTAAATCAAATTTGTCGATATAACAATTTCAGATAATAAAGTTTTAAACCTCAGTCCGCCATATCTATTTACATGATTTGATCCCAAAGCACATTCACATTTTCCAGCTGATTTTCCCTGAAATAGACACGGATGTCAGCATGAAGACGCACTCTCAGTGAAACCATGTTCGCCATTAGCGGCGCGATACAACACAGCAGCACCTCATTAACGGCGTTGGGGAGATGGATAACAGGGTGGCTAATGAATACGTCCTCTGCTGCTCGAATCCAAATATGGGGGAGTGACAGTAAATCCAGACAACCCCCCCCCCCCCCCCCCCCAACCCCTCTCCCACGTGCCCCCTCTGCTCACTGTCTATTCATGAATGTGTGAAGCCGGGGGATTTAGAAGAGGGCCTCTCTCCTTTGTTTTGCGGCCGGGAAGGCGAGCAGCGAGGCTCATGTGGACACTCTGCAGCTACTTTAACGACGCCTTGTTTTCCGAGGCTCATCGAGAGCGCCGCACGAGGGCACCTGTAAGCATCGGCGAAGTGACAGGACATCCCTTCCTCCTCACAAGCGCCAACAAACACTGACACGGACGGTTTTACAGTCCACATATTGGCAAAGCTTAGCTTGCCAGGTTGTGTCCAGCGTGCAGCATCAGAATCAGAATTGCGTCATCGAATTGTCATCGTCTAATTATTTTGTAGAAATGAATATCATACCATTCCCATACATTGTATTGTCATGAGAACTGTTGAGGGGACATAGAAGTTTTTAACTAATATGTTTTCAGTTAATCAGAAACAAAGTTCATTGTGCAGAAGTCACGCTCTCATTATCATCTGGAAAAGGCCGCTATTTGTTATCCACTGATAACCGAGACACTTATTACTGCTCAGCCTTCAGTTAGTGGTTTGTTCCTGACATGCTCATTGGTAACTTCAACATCCATTTGGTAAGTGAGCCGGTTCTTTATCCAGTAATCACCAGCTCAGCTCCAAGCAGATGTCTTAATGTTTAATGCTGCAGTATCCAAACTTTCCAGGCCCCTTCCGCGAGAATGAAGGGAAGGGATTGCTCTATTAGCTCGCAGGCTGAAGCTGGATGAGGCCGTCTGAAGGAACAGATGCCACAGTAAATTCACAGCCTCTCTCATCTCAGCAGCGCTCTGAGTGAAAACCAGGAAGTATGCTCGGTCCCTCCACTCCTCATCGCTTGGGGAGGGAGGAAGAAAGGGAGCCCGGTATTGGCTGGAGACGACTGTCGGATCCCGACAGGAAGTGTCGCTGCAACGGTGCGGTGTGTGTGTGTGTGTGTGTGTGTGTGTCATCGGCGCGATCGTGCCAGACAACAGGAACTGTCTGCCCAAAGTCGCAGATGGCGTTCGAAGCCATCGGCGCTTTTCAGTTGCAGAGGCTCAAGAAGCTGTCTTGATTGTGATTAAAAGTGGAAGCAGACAGCAGAGTTCTGACACAAACTATTACAGAGCAACGTTCAAGTACTTTGAAGCAGCTATTAATATATTGGTTTTTCACAGCTTTCTATGATGCCGTTTTAGACCTGAGTGGAATTAACCTGAGTAAAAAATGGTCGACGTGGCTATTACGAATTCAATATTGTTTTTTTTTTTGATGTTTGCTGTGAACGATGTGAACGTGGCTATTACAAAACTTTTCTAAAAGCGGATTATGAGTTACCTGCCCAACCCCATGTGCTAGAACACAAGACAAGCTAAAACAATCAAAAAATAATAACTAAAGCTACAGATCACATCGTAACAGTGACCCACCACACCATTTGGGGATTGAGACGGAAGACAATGAAACATGACTTTCTGTAAATCCAGTTAGCTTTTTATTTGCTGGTGCAATCATTCAAAAGCAAAAGCAACATGAGTGCACAGTGAATTTCAGTGAGTTGAATTGACTCTGTGAGATTCAATTTTAGCTCCAAGCTGGTATTTATATTGTCCCAATTCTGTCAGTGTTAAATCAATACTCAAAGTGTTATAAATTATAGTTATAACAATTATAAATATAATAATTTGACTCGGAGTAAGTGTTAAATACACTGTACGTAGAGTCAAACCCAACACCAAGAAGAGTGACAGTGCAGCTACATTTCAAACCTATCAAAGGGTTAATGTAACTCGACTGAGTGTCACAGATCAGTGTTAAATACATTCTATGTAGAGTTAAAAAACCAAGTCGTTGACACTGGATGATGACTCCAGCGCTTTCGTACAATTGACTCTAACAGCTGAATGAAGGTTTTGCAGTGTGATTTCAACACTTTTGCCTATCACAGGAAAATGAACTCTAAGGCTTTTGCTGTGTATATATATATATGTGTGTATATATATATATATATATATATATATATATATATATATATATGTGACCCAATGGACACTTAAAATACTTTGGGAATAGTATCCAAACGTGACAACGCCACTCTCTTTGGAGGGGAGAGACCCTGAATTCAATTATCTTATTGGCCAAAACCCCATACGAGGTAGATCATAGACAGACAGAGGCTTCTGCGTGTACAATGCAATATCACTTTTATTTAAACAATAACTTTATAAAACCACATCCAAATAATTTATACCAGTAGTGATTGACCGGGGGCACAATGACACTTCCAACAATAAAAACACTGCACACGGTTAAGAAAGGCTAAAATAAGCAACACTACAAACCAACACACTCAAATACGATTACTGATCCTAGTTAAAAGACACAACACAATAGAAGTGGGGAAGGGGGAAGCGACGGTCATCAAAAGGGCATAATATCAGTGTGTTATCTCTATAAATAGAGGGAGCAAGATGGAGGCACTTGAGCACAATCTAAACTAAAACTATGGTCGGAGAAAAAGAGCAGTGGCTGTCCTGCTGACCACTGCGTGTCACCAGTTCAGCCTGAAATGCACAAAACAGCCATTAATCACCAAGTACCCACCATCCTTCTCATTACAAAACGCATAATGTGCTTGCAAGCCCAACTTCCTACCTCCTTGGCCCAATGCACCTGTGCACCAGCAGGTAGGACCCTGGGCTCACCAGGTCTGGTTCAAGTCTAACCTTCTACCATAGAAAAGAACATTATATTAATTTCCCCATGGCCTACAAGATGTAGATTAAAATTTCACAACCTACCTTCTTAGTACGGTTTGCTCACCCGCACGGTACTGGCGAGCAACAAACAAAGCACCCAGACTTCAGCACATGCCGGACAACGAGAACAAACATGGGTTGCTCAACTCTCACGGGATCTCCTTTATATGGAGTGGCTCTCCTTGAGTTTAAGCCTCCCGCTCTATGCTGAGGCTCCCAGGTCCTAAGGTCCCACCTCTCACATATATATCCATCCATCCATCCATTGTCAGACCGCTTATCCTGCACACAGGGTCGGGCGATAGACAGGGTACACCCTGGATTGGTCGCCAGCCAATTGCAGGGCAACACAGAGACAGACAACCATTCACACAACTACGGGCAATTTAAAGTCCCCAATTAACCTGATTCCAGAGCATGTCTGCTGGACTGTGGGAGGAAGCCGAAGAACCCGGAGAGAACCCACGCAGACACGGGGAGAACATGCAGACTCCACACAGAAAGGCCACTGGGCGGAATCGAACCCAGGACCTTCTTGCTGTGAGGCGACAGTGCTAACCACCACACCACCGTATATATATATATATATATATATATATATATATATATATATATATATATATATATCAGAAAAGTCAATACATACATATATATGTATATATATGTATATATATATATATATATATGTATGTATTGACTTTTCTGATTGTACTTTCTTCATTCTTGTTGTTCTGGGTCTGCACCCTCTTAAATGAACTTTTTGTAAGTTGTTTTGAAAAAAACTACAACTAAATGAAAAATGTATATATATATATATATATATATATATATATATATATATATATATCAGAAAAGTCAATACATACATATATATGTATATATATGTATATATATATATATATATATGTATGTATATATATATATATATATATATATGTATGTATTGACTTTTCTGATTGTACTTTCTTCATTCTTGTTGTTCTGGGTCTGCACCCTCCTAAATGAACTTTTTGTAAGTTGTTTTGAAAAAAACTACAACTAAATGAAAAATGTAAAGGTATATCTTTAGTAGACCTTCAGTAGCTAACATAGCATATAAGTGCTAACGTTAGTTAAAGAAGTACTAACCAGCTCGTATAATAAAAGCTTTCACTGGTTTTTGCGTCGAAAACAAAAAAATGTTTAAAAATAATAAATATATATATATATATATATATATATATATATATATATATATATATATATATATATATATATATATATACTAGGGTTACATTACTTTTAAGACATGACTAGCTCCAAATGTGCAAACTACTGACACCATTGAATGAGAGAATGGTCTCTTGCTGCTATTATCAGAAAAACATAGTGAAAGAAAGAAGGGCCCCATTGGATGTTCTGTCCCCTTTCTGACGGGCAGTTTCCTCAGCACTTGTTTTAAAATTATGTCATATAAATGTCTATATGTACAGTATGCGTGTTGCTAAAACAGATGAAAAGGACAAAAGCTATTCAAACCCTCGTCATTTCATGAATGTTTGAGACACATCATCTTTCTCCCTCCTGTTGCAGTCGTCATAATCTCTGTGTCTCCCGGGGATCTTCTTTTCTCTTCATCACACTACTGCTCGGGACATGAAGTCAAGGAGGTTCAATAGGGATGGTGTCACCTCACGGAAACCAATTATGCGCAGGCTCGGAAGCTTTCATTTCTGTGCTGGAGCTTTGAATGGTTTTGATTTTCCGTGATGAATTACCGCAACCAAATGAGGATGAGAGGGACGGGGGAGGGGGTGGGGGGTGGGGAGAGGAAGCCAGAGAGCAAGCGGCTGAAAGAGAAAAATCCAGGAGGAATTCTTTGCCTCAGCTCCCTCGGGGCGTTCAGTGTGTTGGAGGAGTACTGTACGTTTCTCTGGCAAGCGTCTCTTCCACCCACGCGAGTCTCTCAAACCAAATCAGGTCCCGGCGGAGGAGTTCCTTCATCCAGCTAGAGTGTGCGTGCTCTTGTGTTGCACACCTCCTCTTAATTAAACAATGGCAAGCACTGAAAAACATTGTTTGACGGAGACTGTGGAAGGCATCTTGAAAAATAGAAGAAAATAGAAGAACAGTCTGAGCTAATCTCACAGGATGGAAGTTCATTAAGCAGGGAAAGCTGGCCTGAGCTCATTGTACTTTGCATGTCACCTCTCATTGGTTCAAGTGTACTATACTTCAAGTGAATACATACTTCCCACATGACAAGTTTAGCTTTCATGTATCCCAGGATGCTTTTGTCCATGTATGTACTGTGTCCCCCAGTTTATATTAGGCACCAATCGCTGTATGCAACGTCCTCTAGACGGGAACCGTCAAACAAACTACTGCCAGTAGGAATTCCTTTCATTGAATCAGAAAACTACAGTTACATGCACACACGCCGTGCATCCGGATTTCTAGCAGTAATGCACTTAAGGCGATGTATTGTTTACCGTGTTTGAACACTGCACACGTGATGCAATTTCTCTAATTAACCACTTTTTTTATTGAAATGATGTAATAGTCTGTTGAGCTCTTCCCCCCCTCCGTAGAAATCAAAAACTGGGCAAATACAACAACCATTCACCCGTAATGTACACAGCCATGACGCATGTGTGTGTGTGTGTGTGTGTGTGGCGGATGTGCATGGATGTGCATGTGGCGTGCATGAGTGTATATCCCAAAGGAAGCAGGGAGCAGGAAAATACCTTGTAGAAAGTGAACAAAGTGAAGCGTCGCATGTTTACGGTCAGAAACAGTGATCGAAAATGCACACCTCCACCAAGAAAAGGTTCGTGGAACTAGTTTGTAGTTTCTTACACCAACACACAAGTTATTAGTATCAGAACATGTTAAAAGTTGCCTCAAAATAAAAGCTTTAGAAGAAAGTAAAATATAAATATATGTCATACTTTCTCCAACTGCTATAAACAACAACTTTAATTGGGCAAGGCGCCGAGGCATAATAATATACTGTATGTTCTTAACACAACCCTGCCAACCTTGGTGGCCTGTAGAAAAGCCTTTGTAATAAAGGTCCAAGTTCAAACTCTGTTAGAACCCAATAGTTTGGCTCTAACGAGGCGAAGTGCTTCGCAGATTCAGGCTGACATCTTTGCAAATGTGATTTATACTTACGGCGCAGCAAGGAGCTCAAATCTTTAATTACCGTGCAAATTACTGGCCAGTGTAATTCATCAGTACACAACCACCAGAACTGCATTTCCACACTAATTTAATGAATAATTGCCTTGGTGAAAAACCTGCCTCTTCTAGTATAACGGCACAGGCCTTAGAGGATGTGGTCAGTAATGTGGAGCAGCGCTCACATGACTACTACCTGTTTTAAATTAAATGAAATGACGAGGTGTGAAGAAGATCCGGGTTTTAATTGCATTGACGTTCACATCTCCATCGTGCTGCAGGGAGCACAGCTATTGTAAGACAGGCTGTCTGGATTCCCTGCTCTTTTCATCTTGCAAGTCCCAACGCAGAGGATGAAGGCCGCCTCGATTTGTTCCCAGCCAAAGAGAGGACACTGACCACGAACTAGCATTTGAAAGATAGACCGTAGCACATGTATTACTAAACTCGCTCCAAAAGCACAAGAACCTGGAACCGCAGACTCGTATCCAATCAATTACTTGGTGGCTTAATTGATTTGCAAAGGTAATCACTGGGCACACATCCACCAGGTCGGAGTATTTGATGTTTTAATAAACGGTTTAGCTGCAGAACTGGACGACTGGATCGATTCTGCCTCTGCAACCTTGATTACAGCCCGCGTTGGGATAAAAAAAACACAGTGTAGCAGCGGGACGAGGCAGACGACGCGATTGGTCGGGCTCGACTATATTGTGGCCGCTGAAGTGTTGCAGGTCATCGTGGTGAAGATCAAAGCTGACCGCATTACTCCATTTTCTCTCTTACAGGAAGGAAAACTGAACCCAGGAGCTTACGGTAGATCTTGGAAAAACTGTGGAATATGCAGCAAAATGTAAAAATAAATATGAATCAAAATTTGTCTTTTGTGAGTCACATCCAATTGAGGTTTAGAATGACACATACGCAACACATAAGACTTCATAACAGTTAGTTCTCAAGTGCAACCGGATTCTATAAAGATAGAAAAGCTGAGTCACTCTCATGAACCTTTGCTTTTCAAAGACTTTTCAGCATCTACAGGCGTATTTAAACTCACCCTCTCCCCCAGACCAAAAGTTGAAATGATACTGTTAACTTCTTCCACTTTTGACTATCTGACATCATTGTTGCGTGGTCACGTCTACCAAAACAAACTAAAAGAGGACACTGACAAAAATATTCTTTCTTTGAAGCCCGTTTTAACCACAGACCTTTTTTTCAAGGTATACAACCTAAACCCCATTCACAAAAAACTTAAAGTAGAGGCAACCATGAGGGCGAACTCATCTCTGGGTTTTAAGAATCCGTCCTGCAGCAAATTCACCCAATGCCCAAATGCAGACTACACAATGTCAGCTTGATACAGTAATACTGACTGATGCCTACACACGTTGGGCATTTGTAGCTACTGGTGTAAGAAATGTCTGCTTCATTCAAAGGGACGCAGCATATTGGATACCTCACCAAAATCCTGTCAAACAGACAAACATGTCAGAATGTGTTTGCCATCGCGCAGCGAGCACGGTGACAACGGCCCACTGCAGCACAGAGCTGCCAACGTAGTGGAGACTCTCCTTTAAGGGCCCTCGATCGTCATATGGTCACATTCCACAAATTGTGAGCACTGTGGGGATAATTCCTTAATACACTTTCAGCGTCTTGCTGACTGCTGCGTGTGCGTGTCACACGAGTCTGCAGCAGAAGACGTGGTACAAGTGGTTGCATTAGGTTGTATTGCCTAATGCCACATTTGCATCACATCGCTGTTGCAGTGTACCACAATTGATTTAAAATAAATGAGCTCGGACAAATGGGGCTTTTGGACTGATTTATTTGAAACATTGATGTTTACGGGCCAGAAAATACTCAAAACACTGACCCTCCATTCTAAGGGCTGACATTGCCCGCTGCAATACGTTTGACTACGCAATTACCCAACTGGATCACCTTGAAAGACAAATATCGGGCAGTATCGTCCCATTTGAGGCATCCCGTCAAGATGATCCCTTCCTTCATTGATCATTTACGTAAATATTCAAAAGAAGCGTTGCCTGCTAAACATTAGTAACATTACTGCTAAACAAACACGGTTAAACATTTCTATAGAGATTTTGCATTTCCACGATTCACCCCGCATTGTCCCTTTAAACACACTACGTGTGAAGAAAGAAACATTTATCAAAATCCCGTCACTCTTAAAAAGCAATCTTAATGCCCAGCGTTAGCCGAGCGCCCCATTTGTAGCCAAATTTTACCAACCTTTAACCAACGAAAGTGTGTGTTGACTAATAAAACAACTAATCTGTCAAATTCATTTACTTCTCAAACATATTGTTTAAAACCATCACATTGAATCTTGTGTTTGATACAGATGTGCTCAAAAGTTTCTTGCAATTTGGATATTCTGCTTAAAAAAGCATGAAGGAATTCCTGAATGTTTGACCAACCCACAAAGAGAAGGCTGCCATAACAACAACAACAACAACAACAACAACAACAAACAAGCTAATGAGAAAAAGGTGTCAAAAAGATTAAAGAGTAAAAACAAACTTTAAACCAGTGGTTCTCAAATGCCCACTTGTCCATAAACGTTTTCTAAATCAGACAGTGGATGCTCAGACCTGAGAGTGAAGTAAACATTTCAAATGTGTTACACACAAAAAAAAGTAACATGGACTAGACTGACGCACGCACACATGCACCTACGACGAACCGCACACATCGATATACTATATATACGGCAGCATTGTGTTCCATCTGCATTGTGTTAGGACTTAACGTGTGCGAGAAATGATCAGATGTAAAATAATGAACAGAAAGTCCTTCCTGGACAAAGGCATTGTGGTAGCAGAACCCCACGCTGACTCTAAGACAACTTCCTTTGACGAACTTTGGAAAAGGGACTTTGAAATCATGTCAGCTTCATACGGTAGGTCCCATTTAACAGTCTAATTGGAAAGCTTTATATATGTTCTCACAAAGTTGGTTATGAAACTTTGTTCCCAGGAGTTTTTCTTAAATATAAAAGTCCTCTTGGATCTTTTTCAGATAACTCGAGTAAGAAGCTATGATCATTTAAATGAGGACTAATACTGTGAAGTTCACGGATCATCAGAGGATCCGTCAGCCTCTTTGTACACATCTACACCTTCACGTTCTGCACAATGCGGAGGAAACAGTGCCTCTGGGAGGCGTTGCTGGAGTCTAACATTTCCATGAGCTTCCTATTTGAAAGGCCGCCCACCAGCCAGTTTTAATTGCCTACGGGGGCCATTGAGTAAACACGCAGGCCTCACTGAGGGTCAAATCATCTAGTTTGAACCCCAGCATGGTCAGAAGCACCACTACTCTCATAGACGAGGTAGACAAATGGCCGCTTCTCAGCACGTGCCATTCAGCCACATTCATATTCACATTCACACCCATTCGTACATCGATTGAACAGCACTCGACGTATGAATGGGACACTTCAACACAGAGGAGAAGGGAGTCTTCTGATAAGTCAATAACCTGATAAACACTAATATGAGGCCTGAGGAAACATCTGATAATAATAAGGCGAGTCAGTGTTAAATCAAGACAAGCTCACAAACAAACAAACAAACAAAGCTGAACCGTGAGCGAGCTTTTACCAGTCGACTGGAGGTAAAAGGAGTCATTTTCTGCGGACAAAGCGAAGCGTTGTCGCATGGCCGCGTTGTCAGCCGTGACGGCGGCAGCAGCGGGCCCTCAGAGAGCCGCCATCCACCCTCACATGATTATCTTTCACCTTGTTTACAGCACTGCCCCCCCCCCCCACCCTGCATGGTCCTGTCTCATTACGTCCATCTCACCAAGTCGCTCAGCCGAGGGAGGGGGGAGGGGGAGGGAGCGAGGAGGAGGGAGGCAGGGGAGGGTTGGGCAGGGGACAGGTGACGCAAGGACAGGTGAGGAGAGAGACGATTAGAAATAAATGGATATGTTCGCAGGAACATTGTCTAAATCGCTCCTGACACGGGAAGAAAACGAGTTGAGTGTGGAAATCACCCTGAGTATGTAAATCCATCTGAAGCAGGACGGGCAGCCAAGGACAAGGCAGCGCCGTCCATTGGCGTGTCTCTGCTTTATATCAAGGAGAAACGTCTTGGAGTCAACCGTTGTTACGCAGCGCGTCGATAAGCAGGTTTGAAAAAAGGAACAAAATGAACCGTTTGCTGAATGGTGCTAATCTTGGTGCTGTGGGTGTGTCAATATGATTATGTGATACAAACATCGGTCCAAGTGCCGCTGGTTGGAGTTGGAGACTCGAGACCAACGGGTCAACCACAAAGGTGTGAGATGCTAATTTGTAAGGTGTGAGCTTTACAAGCTGCATGTTGATTTTACACAGATCCTTCTATTGGAAAAACATTTTCTCCATATGTGGACTAGGGGCACAAAATACCAAGGTTCCTAAGGCAGATAGGACGCTTACTAGGCCGCGGTCTGTATGTAATAATCTATAAAATGGCACCTGGCGTCCACACAGATGGAAGTTAGATAACACAGAAGGCGTCTGTCACGGAAAGTGATGAATCATGTCATGTCTCGGACACCGAAGGCAACTTAAACCTTCCAGAGCAAAAGCCTGTCCTCATAGGTGCGCGTCTCGCATGCCCCATGTAGGCATTGTGTTGGAGGAAGCCGTCGCCGAGCCCGCGACTCATCGATCCGTCCCTCCAGGGGCCTCCGTTCACCGCCGCCTCGGCCGCGATTAGCTTGTCACTCTCCACATTTCTGGGGCAGAACTAATCTGGCCGGAGAAGGGACGTGTCCTACCAATGTATGCGAGCCATGAACAGAGGCGCAGGAGAGAATTGGGTTTCGGATGCGGAATCCTTCCGGTGTGCTGAGGGGAAGCCGAGCTGCTGGAGACACGTGGAGCTCATCTGTCGCCTGTGTAATTGATCAGCAGGAGTGATTGAGTGTGTCAAGAGGGGATTATATCGTGATTAGCAGGTTTCCACTGAGGTATTAGTCTTTTAGATGCTGACTGTCAGACAGTCAAGGCGTCTCGGTTTTCCATCCATATTGCAATAATTTAGGGACATTTTAAATTGATTTGTACGCTGCAAATACCAGCCCCGTTTCCTAAAAATGGCGTTGAGCGTAAATGCACTGATGATTACAATTAACAGAATCACATTGTCGACAGTATTTTTCCCCCTTTTTGGTTACACATTAAGTTTACCACGTGTTACACTTTCAAACATTAAAACGGCCCAACAAGGTGATAATCAACTTGGGGCCCCTGCAGTTAGCCGTCACTGAACCGTGATTCACACCTAAACACCCAGGAAAGGTGCCGAGTTTTGAAGCATATTTGGCTGAATTGTTTTTGCCTCTCTCTTGCATTTGAACCACACCACTGGCTGGCGAACAACTACAGAAAATATCTATAAGAAGGTTTTTACTCTTTTTAATTCTTATTTTGAAAGTCCCAGATACAGTTACATATTTCCTTAGATTTAAAGTGAGGGAAATTAAGCATCCTGTTCACACACTGTGGAATTGTATCAGCATTTTAGCTAAATTGGATCATTATTACGCATAAAATTGCGTTAAATTTGTTTTATGGAGAGTAATATAACAATCAATCTATGCACAGGTATTCAGGTGAGAAATGTGATCATTTTACCCAGGATTCAATAAGTCATTGACACCGAGGCGTGTGGGAACAACCTGAGACGCAACAAGGCTCTGGATGAATTAAGAATTCAGCTCTGGGATAAAAGTTTCTCACTTACATTGCTTGGCCCCAAAAGCATTTAATTCCGTGCAAACATTTCTCTTTTGAAATTAATTCAGTGCTGCATATTTGGCCAGATAAAATATTAATGGTATTTTAATATTTTACTGCAAATAATGAGGGCTCTTGACCTCTGTATTTAAATTTAATCTTTACATGCAGAATTTATCAGCTGCATTTTCCCTCGTCTGTCTGGAAAAATTTCCAGGAAATTTTCCCAGAAAGTGCAGAGTGATGATCCCGTCTACCCAATTAAAAACATTTAAAAAAATGTTAACATTTTTGAACAGAGTAAAGTCCCTTCATAATAAAATCAAACCAAACTGTTTGCCTCTGTGCTCAAAGCGTGTGACAGCTCTATCGCAGAGCGCATGCACGAGCTGAAGGTCAGCCGGCACGTAATCTCTGCGTCCCCGTCTAAATTGTCTTAACTGGGGCGTTCGCGTTTCAGAAATGAGCTGCAGGTGAAAAGGCATTGGGCTGCCTGTCATCCTCAGTCACCTTCATCGCCGTGCCGATAGCAGCACGGAGCCCTGACAGGCGGCCACAGGTAGAGCTGCAGCTCATATCGTCGGCCAGAGACACGTCCAATTTGATGCATTCCCGTCTTGGATTATACATGGAGTGAAATTGCATTTACACACACGTACACACACACAATGCAAATGATAACGTTCCAAGGAAGGTGAGGCACAAAAAATGATCTTCTGTTTCTGATGGATGAATGAACAAATGGGCCGAACATATCATGTTCTATATGCACTGCCGTTTATTTATTTTTACTACATTATTATTGGTTTTAATTGTTTTTTATCAGCCAGGATTTCCACCTGCAAAGCAATAAAACCTTTCCAGCAGTTGTCATTGTAATTACTGCATGTTTAACCAAAGGGATGTATTCACAGTGAGCTATTTTGTATTATTACCATCTTGGGTGGCAAGGACACAGCTCCTGAGATTAACCTATTACTATTAACCTCCAGCGTGGCGTCTTTTAAACCAATGCTTTTAAAAAGCACCTAAAGAACATATCAGCTTTTCTGCCTTTTTCTGTTTTGTTCACAGCTTGAAGAATTATTACAATATTTTTAGTATTTTTGGTTGTTAAGGTGCTTTATAGGAGTTTGGAATATTCGTTTGCCTCTTAATGAATCTGAGAAAAGCAAAGGTTGAGTCGGCTGCTTGCAGGTACGAACGACAGCAGACGTGCTGGTAGTGTTTACATGTGGGGGAAGCGGAAGGAAGGTCCACATTATAGCACAAAGAGGAAAAGTCTGAGAAATATACCTATTCTATTTCCGCGAGTTAGACGAAAAGTTAGATAAAAAGGTGGACACCACTATCTGTCGCCCTCTGAGATCTGTAGATGAAGAGTGCGTTATAAATAAAATCGATTTTTATTATTGTTACTACATAATACTAAGTATTGAGCTCGAGCCAGGAGACTAGTAGCTAACAAGAAGCCAAGGGTTTTGGTGAGCTCTGCTCCTTCTACTGTAACTATTTATTATCCAACAGCAGCCTTTCTGCCGTCTTTGTAGATAAGGAATATAAAATAACCAACAGTCAGGAGCTTATTTGCTGAGCATAATGTAATCTGCATCTGCAACTGAGATAACATTCAGGTATGCCAGGCATGATCGGGGTGAAGGTGAAGGAAAGATGTTTTCTCAAAGTGGTTTTAGATTCATCTTCAGATGAAGGAAAGGAAATTAGATGAAACGCTAAGTGGCGAGCCGTGTGTGACTGGCGAATCACCTCATTGTGTGAACGGCTACATAACTGAACTGCGGGTCAAGCTTTAGAAGCTCTATTCTGAATAGTACATCGCAGTCTTTGCTTCCCAGTCGTGTATTTATGGGCTGAGCTTTTCTAAACAAATGCTGCCGCCTTTAAGTCCATTTGTTCTGTTGCTGTGCTTCGTTGTGACAGCTGAGTGATTAGCAGCAGCAGCAGCAACAGACCCACCTCCTCTCAGTAAATTAACCAAATAACATCCGACTTTATTCAGCTTGCAGAAGTCAGAATGCAATCAAGTGAAAACATGAGGAACAAGAGAACAACAAAGGGTTTGCCTGCTTTTGCATTGACGATAACGCCGCAGTGGATTTTGGACACAATCAGCATGGTTGGAAATACTGTAGCATACAGTTCTTTATAAGCGTGTATTCCTCCTTCAGATGAAGCTATTTGCGGCTGTCAAGCATTCCACCTCCAATAAAAGAGGCTAATCCATCACCGTGAACACAGAGAACGTTGGTTTTACTCATATTTTGCTGCTGCATATTTTGTCTTACTTCTTGGTATCAATCACCACACACCCACGTAAAGAAAGGGAAGTAGGTAATTTCAAGCGAGGATTCAGATCTAATTGTATATACTGCAAAGTGCTGGTGGGGGTGTAAACTTTATACAAAAACAGAGGTGCCTCTTTCTCTGAAACGCTAGTGACAAGTGATTTAAAAAGCCTTACACAACTGAGAAGTTGTTATTATAAATTCAGCGTAACTCCGGACTGAGGAGAAACTCTCCTCAAATAGAAGATTCATCCAATCAAAGAAAAACATGTGTCTTATGACTGCTTTTAAACTCACAAAAAAACTCCAAACATCTCTGCACAAAAGTGCAATGTAAAGGGAAAATCGAAAAACACTGTATTCAAGGCTGCCAAGTTCAGCATATCTGGCTCAGCCCTGTGGAATTAAACACACCCCCAACGTGCAACGGTTACATGAGACAATATGCAAACTATTTCCAACGCTGCACTGCAGGTAATTGCATTTAGTTGTTTCAGTCATGAAAAATATTTTCACAAAAATAGCAATAACTCAGTTGGGTGGACCGAAAAAAACACTTCCTGCTAAACATAAACATTCTATCTTGGCCGGGGAAATAGTGATCTCAGCTTCAGTTTGTCGAGGTAACTTTCTCCATGAGCTTTGAATCATATCACAGCATCTCAGTTCAAAAGAACCCCTGCAGACGCTGAGGTTTAGCATCTTGGTCGTTGCCATCCTTGCTTTTCTCAATGGGAGCGAATGGAAGCGACCATGTTTGGACAAGAAGACAGAGCTCAGGTAGCGACTTGTCAAGGTCTCCCTAAAGCATCGCCTGCTTTAACCTCCTTTGTTCTCTAAATGGGAGCATCATTTACGAGTGGATCATTCCGCTGTAATGCAGACGACAGGAAACTAGCAACTGAGACCATGAACTCTTGTTCAAAATGTTGACCTAATTAATAAATCAAGGGAGAGGTGGGGTCCTTTTGTCTTAAGCGTTTATACAATCAAACTTCTTCTGGTCAAAGCTCACAGATTTTGACTTGGGATTGTTTTTACACTTGCGGGAATAACAGCAATAAAGTTAATGTGAAGTGAGACGGAAAACAATATTATTGATCCAAGCCATTCAGTCATTAATATTATTTTGTGATTATAATTGACTGGCTTCCTTGAAGTTAAACCACCCGTTTGAAATCCATTGGGTTCGGTTAAAGGGATGAAATATACACTGGTGAGAATCCGTTCAACAAGGAGAATAAATTGAAAGCAAGCTTAATATACAACTAAATAAAGAATGAAAAAAGAAAAAAGTGTGATGGTTGAGAATATGGTTGTCCTAGCTGAGACGCAGAACACCCCTAAGACCTTAATTCCACAAGAAAAGATTGAAAGGGATATTGATTCCTCTGCGTCTTCCACCTGCAATCGCATGCTGTACGACTTGCCTTTTGTCGATTGGTAATTATATAGGTGAATGATTCCCAAGCAAAGCCCTGCTAGTGAGGAAATGTACATTTTTGCTGACAAATGGGTTAGACATGCGAGGTGGAGAGAAAGCACAGGACGGCTTAAATTAAAGTGATGGAAGGGAGGCTTTTTCTTCCTCTCCCTGAAGTGTGAATAACGTCTTTTTAACAAATCTCAACGAAACGGCTTCACGCTTGTCGTGGTGCGAGTTCATGCTCTGACGACAGCGTCATGGCTTGGATTTGATCTTAATTTATTACAGTAAGACACGGACAGGGAGTGATGAAAACATGCTTATTATGTCCTTTCAATCTTTGCACTTTGCACTGCAGAAGATCTGGGAAAAACGTTTCCCCTCTCACCCCGCGGTTCTTCTGGAATCAGAACACTGCCCGGCTGTGGGCCTCCAGGCCTCGAGTAAACGTTTGTAACGGCCGCATCAGTTTATGACGGTGCAGAAGGGAAAGATAAATGGCGAGGCAGACCAACTCTGTCTCAGGTGAATTGCACAAGATTTATTCGCACTAACACAATGGTTTATAAGCCTACACCAGCAATATCACGGGGCGCGAAACCTGCACTCATGTTTTGTTTGGTACCTTGATTTTGTCATAATTTGGAGACGGTGGCAAAGTCATAGATGCAATGCTCAAGTTTTCATTAAATGAAGCTTAGGCGAAAATTCAGTCAGGAAGACTGGACAGGCTGTGCCGGCCTCCTCTCTCCCCGGGGGGGCACGGCCAGCTGATTAGGGGCGGGGTCGGGTAGTATCAGATGTGGGTGTCGTTACCGTAAACCAATTGCATTGGTGCAGGCAAACGTTAAAAACCGTTCTCCTCTCCTCTCTGTTCTTGCTGTGAGTTATCATTTCAGCACGCTCCAAAGGTGACCCGCCACCACCCCTGACACCTCCAATCTACAGCAGAACCTGGCATATCAGGAGAGTCATGCAACTTGGGCTCTACCACCACCACCACCAGTGTTTGGACTCCCAAAGGGGCGGGATATGCCACGTCTCAGCTCGAGATCCCGGCCCCGGGTCTATCCTACGGCAGGATGGAGTCCAAGCCCCAAACAACTTGCAATATCATATTATGCCTGTTATAATAAAGCATTGTTCAAATTTCAGCAAGTCTTTCCGGATTGAAATGTATAATGTGAAAGGTTTTTGTTGTAGTTACACATAATCCCACTATGGTGCAGTTCCTCTCTGCTCCAAGGAGCATTTTTGGGCCTTTTGACCGCTCAACATGAAAAAGAATCTGCGATAGACAGCCAAGGACTGCTAACCTGGTAGAGGGAGCTGCAACAGCCTCCTACACTGTAACGAATTTTGGAGGGGTGTAATTATTACTCATGCAAATCGTTTAAATTTTACTGGAAGTGTATTAGTCAGCAAACAAATGTATTATCATGGGAAACGTACACTATCTATTTTTTTACAGTAACACGTAGAGCCTAATGAAATGTTTCTTTTAAGTGAAGCTTACCTTCCCTGATTAAGTGATGGTTAATACGTCATATTGTCCAGTTTTTAATAACACTTATTAGGTATTAAGCGCTTACAATCCAAAGTTAATGTTACCTACTTTTAAGTAGGTAACATTGTAGTAATCAGTTGTATAAAGTGCTGAAGTTTGGTAAAATCTACCCAAACAAACCGAGTGCAAATTGTTACCTCACATTTATTGAGTAGATTCTATTGGTTGTTTTTTGCGCATCAATGTCTCCTCACCGTCCCACACCAGAGGTTTGACATGAACGTGTGCAAGTTTCAAAACGTCTGCATTTCCAGACGAGCAACGGCATTCTTCTATGTGCGAGAGGGAGACAGAGAAGTCGTCTATGCCCTGCACGCAAAATAAGAACTGAGTGGCGGTTTGGAAGTCACGACACTTTACATGCAAATGACTTTATACTTTCAGAACCAATTTGTAGTACAATAAAAGAAAATACTAGTACTATGTATTTCAGCTGGAGTGCTGGATGATTTTGTGCACCATTACATGTACAACTGTGCGTGAATGTCCTCGTGCCTTCGGGTTTCTCCTACTGGTGAAATGAGGCCGGCGATAAGATGCAAGAAGGAATTGTGTTTCTCCCGTCTCACAATTTCCCTTCGCAATGGGACCCAATATTAAAAGATAATGCCGGTCAGAGGTTACGAAGACTGTTACAAAAGAGAGACATGGACAAAAATGTGAGTGGGGGTATATATCGCATATTGGTAGGCCACCGTTTCCCCGTTATGCCGCTAACGGTGCCGGTGGGGAGCGCGTTAGAGTCATTCGGAGGTTCAGCACATTTGTTTTGATTGGTGTGTGTTCTGTTTTAGGAGCTTGAAGATGCTGCGTTCAAAAGCGGGGAGGTTCTCTGAACTCTTCGATGGGGAACAACACAGTGGGGGGGGGTTTCAAGGGTCACATATAGCAAATGAAGGAAAAACCTTTCAGTGGCGACCAACAACAACAAGAGCTAAGTTAATTACAAGTATTTGGTCAATTGAAAAAACACACTAACTACACGAAATTGGTTGGTTAAACGAGATGAACTGTTTTCCAAAGGCTTAATTGTGACATGACAGAGTCTGATGGTTATGGTTTCAAAATGAAAGACTAAATTATTGACTAAAAGTGATCAAACCAAATGAAAATATAAAAACTGCAATAAACATGCCAAGAAAATAACCTACCTGAAAAAGGCAAAGGAGGAACACCAAAATAAAACCCACAGGTACATAGGCACAGAAAAAGCTTTATTTGTCAAAGTTTAGGGTCACTGCAGGAGTTAATTAGTTCTCTCGCTGAGGATCCGTGTCTTGGCAGCAAATCATCACACTTCCGTGGCCAAAAGGGAGCGATACAAATTCTGAAACAGAGATTTGATCAGAAGTTAAAAAAAAGTCCTACTTCTCACCCTTTCTGCTAGAATTACACAGTATGCAAATGAAAGGATTGATTTCTAGTTAATTATTTAAAACACAGCCCATCTGTCACTAAAACTGTCCAATGAAGGAGCTGGCGTCGTCACAAGGAGCAAAAATACAGCGAAGTGAACTTTTCTGCTCGAGGACGGAGCGCAGTGAATGAACAGCAGGTGTGATCGCACCCTCGCTGCTCCGATGGGAGAAAGGCTCCTTGTGTGGCGCATCCGGCTCAGTGCGGTTCACATGGCAACAAGACTCTCCAACCTCAAGAGATCGGCCACCCGGGCATCCTGGGAAGCTGGGCTGTCAGATCCTGCAGCCACTCAGGCGGAGTGCATGAGGTGGCTGGGGAAGAGAGACACACACACACACACTTGCGTGCGTGCATGCGTGCGTGCGTGTTCACTCAAATTCCCAAAATCCATCAGTGATACTTCCTGCATTACATTACTGCCCCGCCACTCTGTGCCTGATTCCTGAGCTCCCTCCTCCTCTTCCTCCTCCCCCGTCCTCCTCCTCCTCCTCCTCGGCAGCCGTCTCAGTATTTTACTCGGGTTAAATTGATACTCTCAGGGGTCGGATGGGTGGCGAGGGCCCAAACCGGGATGTGGGAGCCAGGGTTTCAAGGGATGCAATTAATCTCGATCAAAATTCCCCTTTTAGGTGTGATTAGAAATAAGCCAGGCTAAGAAGAGAGGCAGAGCACTCCAGCGGCGGCACCACCGCACACCGAGACCGGGGATAATTTGTCTCGCTAACGAGGATGTAATATTGATCAGGATGCGGCATGAGATCCTACAGCAAATTATTCTCCCTCATATTGATTTCAAATGTTCAAGCAGGTCACAGTGTTAGTTGGTATCTGATTTGATTTAGGACAGTTTTAGTGGAATTATGAAATAAACAAATTAAAGGTGTTTTAGACAAATTACTATTAAATGTCATCTTGCTAACATCTAATATCCCTTTCCTTTCATTGGTGTTCATTTTATATTTTGCTTCCACGGGGATATTTAAATACACCTGTTTGTATTTTATGATGACGTTCTTCCCAATGACAGTTTTGTTTTGTTCAATTGGTACAAACTATAAAATTACATCTCAAAATGCTGTGATTTTTAATGATCTCTAAAACCACTGTACATTTATTTCACTTGGCTGTGAATTGATTTATTTGTCGTCATTCTTACTGGATCCCACGTTGAGTTTTGATACTCGCTTCAAAACCAAACGCCGGGAAGAACCCGGGAGAGAAAACGCTCGGCGGATTCATGGCTTTGAGTTCGGAGGCTTTCTCTGTGATGAGCCTTGATCCCTCTTAGCCCAACCTTTCGCGTCGACTCGGGATGAAGTCGGGCCGTCAGTGCTCGGCTTTGATCACCATGTCAACAGATATGTCCCTTTCTCGCAAGAGCCAAAAGGTAGGAGGGGATCCGGGGCCGGCGTTTTCAGCAATTAACAGGGCGTTCTACACCATTAGTCGAGCTGAGCGTTAATAAAGCGGAGTGTTTAAGTGGATCCACGGGAGGTTATTTGACTGCAAAAGAGCCCAGGAGCCCTTAGCAATCCGTCTCTTATATCTGACTCTCGACTAAATGTTTGACTCATAATCTCCTCGTAATGGCTTTTCTGTCAGAATAGGTGTCAGAGTCAGATTTCAGCCTAACCATGTTTGCATAATGCTGCAGGGCCTTTAAGGTGAACTGCAATGACAAAAACCAATATAGAGGCATCATGCGGCAAAATTCCCTCTGAAATGGCATTGTTTAGGGAATGACTTATGGTGCATTACAACCAGCGGGTTCTAAGCTGTTTACTGGAATCCTGCTGTGTTTTCTTGTTTAGTTGTGTTTGTGTGCATGACAATGGCTGGCATTTCAACTTCGGTGGCAGCAACAGAGATGCCTGAAAACAGCAGGGATTTATTTATTGAGTTTCGTGATGAACCAGCATATATATATATATATATATATATATATATATATATATATATATATATATATATATTGTTTTCAAGCAATGATGCCATCCCTTCCGTGGCATGTTTTCACTGACAAACCAACGTTGATAGTACGAGTAATCAAAGTCAGAAGAACTAGTATTTAGACTTTTGTGTTTGCATGTGATTATCAATCAACACACTTGCAATCAGTGATTCTCTGCATTGAGGTCAAATAAGATACATCATTAAAAAAAGGTGCTAACCAAACACAGTCACATTGATGACAGTCCTTGTGATAACAACAACAGAAACCCACTCTCAGTGGGAATTGCTTTAGAAATACAGCAGCCAAACCTTCAGTATTCCATTGAGGAAAATACCTCTTATCATTTTAAAACCTATTTTCATATACTCTGCCATTTGTTACAATCATTCAAATCAGGCAACATTTCTCTGTGGGCCGATGGATGCAGATCACTTTGTTTTTTCATGTTATTTTCTCAAATTTAGGTGACTTAGTGTTAGGGTTAATCTCTACATCACGTAGAGATTTGTGGTTAAACATGTGACCGGGAACATGCAATCTGTTCTTTCTCATGTCCCGCAGACACACTGGTTAAAAAACAAGATTGACAGTTTTTTTTTACAATAGATAACATGGGGTTTGCTTGAGTTGTCAACCATGAGACATGTGTTGTGTCTCTAAAATACGGAAAATAAAGGTAGAGAAATGTCCTACCGCTGATTGATGTGAATCAATGCAGAAAGCTCAAATCATCCCACAAACAGCTTCTCGCTGCTTCAAAACACAGCGTTTGAGTGCAGAAGGTGTGAAGCCACTGCTGTTGTTAGCTTCTGCATTCATACCCCGAATGCCTCACAGCAGGGCAATTACTGCCAGGCTTGACAAAAAGGCAAGAGGAGAAGAGAAAACAGAAACCGATGCTCACGGATTTATTTGCCTAAAAAGCAAGAAAAAAGAAGAGCTTTATACTCAATGATAAAAGAAATAGAAAGAGGCCACCACCCGATCTCCCATCCACTCCACGAGGCTCCGTCTGAAGCGCCTGCCCGATGCGGGACTATCCAGTGCAGGTGATATGGCGATCAAATGGCTTGCCAGCCAGCCAGCCGGCCAGGACGACCTGTGGCAGCCAGCGCCACCCGCAGCCGCCTGTTGAAAGGAGACACAATCCCGATAAATGTATTCCTGTCAACATTGCTGCGATGCCTTTTTAATACAGCCCCCGGAGGATTCAGGGCAAAAACAGCCAGAGTCAAACTTCATTTCTGTGGGCTGAAAGAGAGCTGTGACAAGAGCCTCGTGCAGGTCATGGATAGCCAGGGACTGGCGGGGCGCAATGGAGGACGGGTATAGAGCTCCGTAGACCCAAACCCGTCTGAACGGAGCGGAGCGCCGGCACCTTTCAAGCTCAAACTCCACAGCCTCCACAGGTTCGGAAGGAGCCATTTAGGCTGCAGTCACGCTTCCAGCACAGTTGGGCGGCTTTAGTCTGAGCCTGCAAACGTCTCGCACGCATCTGGGAAGTCTCTGTAAGGGTCCAGCCTGCGGACGTCCATCAACAGCAACTTGTGGTGACCTATCATCCAAAAATTTGTCGAAAGTCGTCTTTCTGCGTGATTTTTACAGGGGAAGCTGAGTCTTTCTTCAGCTAAAAAAATCTCTCCATCCTTCAAGCAGCCTTCCAAAGGTCGTTCCCCTGGTGGCCGGCAATCGAATGTTCTGTGTCATAACCCGGCATAACGGTCTCCCGCCTTTCATGATGGGCCATCCATCAGTTTATGCAATGGAGGTAACAATAAGGAATAGATTATGGAAGCCCAACTGACCTTTTTAAGTTTGGCTAATTGTAAATTAGGTTCAATATGGGGGTTACGAGCTTGTTCGCGGAGGCCACTCGCCCGGTAGTTGGTGGAGGAAGAAGGTTTGTGAAGTTTTGTGAAGGTTAACGGCGAAAGTTGAACGCTTTTGGGACGAGTGAAGGGTCAACCGGATCCCTCTGTGCTCTCTCTGTCTTCATATCTGGCTGCCCTCAACATTTATCGACATGTGAAAGGTTACGGCTGACAATATTAAGCCTCGCAGACAAAAGGCTCAAGTACAAAAGCTGGGCAACAATGTTGGGAGAAGGAAGGAAGGAAGGCCCAGTTTCTCCCTCACAGAATCAAGGACTATAAAATGTATGCGCGCAAAACATTTTGAGCCAGAATTAGATGAGGCCTGCCATTGTATTTTCTTGTATTTTGTGTGTGCATGAATGAGTTACCATTTTAAAACCCAGTAATCTTTAGCTTTGGTGGGACACTCATCATGAAAGAGATGCTATCAATACAATACCTCAAATTTGTTTTTTAATGCAGAGCTTCAGTGTACAAAGGTGAGCTCTGTTGTTTTAGAGACAGTGAAGTTTCTGCAGAGAATAATTACACCACTCGGCAGATATTGTATTTTTTTTCTTGTAATTGAGCAACCATCTCCTTGCTTTTTAATGCTTTGTACTTCACATCAATGGTTCTTCTTGATTTGATCTTCTTCCTTTGTTTCATTTAACTGAAATAAACCATTGTTTGTCTGTGTTCTATCTCAATGTAAACTGCAAGAAATGATCATAATCAAAGTCCGTTCCATAACAGGCGATGTACACAGTGGGTCGGCAAATGTCTTCCGGAGCACTTTAGCCTGGAATTCGAACGTGCACATGCGGGATCCACCACTGTTTGCTCTGTCTGAGCTCAAAGAGCACTGAGGGTGCAGCGGCAGAGTCAGTGCAGATTACTGACTGCCGGCTTTGGTTCGCTGCCAGCGCGCTACTTCGGAGCCACTGAGCAGTTGCAGTTTGCTGTTCAAGGGCCTTTCTTTATTTTGAATCACAAACAGCCCATGTCAATAATCTTGAAAAAAAAAATCCTTTGTTCTGCACATGTGCCCAGGCCGTGACAGCATAACGTCGTGACGGATTTTCATACAGATGTGTAATGATCAGTGTAACTATTAATTATTTTGAAAAGCAATTACTGTACTGTACCTAATTACTCATTAGGAGAAGTAATTACTCCCATCCCTCGTCGTATTACTATCTTTAGCTTAGTCAGTTCTCAGCTCTTTCCTGTTGGCCCTTAAGCAACTCAAAATTCGGTTCTGCATTTTATCTTGATGTGTAGAAAACGCTGGTACGACAGGAGACCGAGATAAACCCCCCCCCACAAGCCCTCGGACTGTGCACACCCATTTGAAAAACTCAAGCTTTGGTATGTTTGAATATTTCCTGCAAATTCTAAATGGTGGATGGAACAGGACAGAAGTGCTGTCATACAGTTTGTGTCACTTTGTGAAAGTTGATCAGTGCCGCTCCGTCCCTTTCAGTAACGCTACACAGGAAAGATGTTTGCCCTTTTTTGCAGTCGCCGATTTTGAAACTCGTGGGACAAACGACAACAAAAAAAGTGAAGGATTTACGTTGTGTTATGTTTAAAATATAAAAGTACTTGGTTGCCACAGGACATGATCTCCTTGGTGAATGGTTCTCATTTAGTATATTTGTATAGTATAGTATATAGTCAATAGCAAACGTAATCAATGACAAAATCTGTTTTCACGGAAACACACAACCTGTGAATCACGTTGTAGTCTCGTTCTACCGGAACTTAATTTTTCGGAGACAAAGCTGGCTTTAGATGGCACCAAAATGTGCTGTTTGCAAGTCTGAGTCATTCTAGCAATAAATGAAGCCTAATAGTCTATATAAGTCTTTGAGCAGAGACATGTGCTTTAGAGGACGTCACATGCTCATAATGCAGATCATATCATTTAAAAAACTATAAAAAAAATAGCCTTTTATAATAAACACGTTTACAGAAGTGTTTAATGTGCACTGTCCGATATCAAATAAACTAATGAAAAATAAAATGAAAAGTCGCATTTGACCAGACAAATGAACATTAGAATCACCACTGTGTTATTGTGGTCAATCTGAAGAAAACCTGCCCATCACTAGGTTTTGCAAATTGAATTATGTAGGTGACATGGCGGCTCATGACCTTCAGTTCTCTTTGATTGAGCTGGTGCCTCGACGACAGCTTTGTTTTCTTTGTTTTGAAATTCTTAACACACTTCTACACTGAGTTCTGAAGGATTCACTTTGCCACAAAAATCATTAATTGCCTACAGCAAGGCTGTAATAAATGAAATTTGAGGCCGCTAATGATTAGATCGGAATAATCACAGCCTCTTGGGACTCTTTATGTTGAAAATAATGCCTTTCAAAATTGCTTCATTAGAAAAACATGATTGAGTAGTCAAACTGCAAATGAATATTTCTTGGTCATTCAAGAAAATGTATTACCATACTTTATAAATAAATGTTGTCTTAGCTACAGACTTGATCTATACAGTGATTATTAATACTCATTTCAGATCTTATATTTATCATTCCGTTATTGCTGTCAAGGCCTTTTACTGTTTTCCAGGCCATCACGGGTTCTCACAGTAACAATAAATATAAACACATTTAGTTTCAAGTCACCAAAGAAATCTTCCATTTATTCTACAAAAAACTGTGTTACGAGTTGAAGTAAATTGGGCTTATTCTCTGGAGTTTGACGATCTGAGCTGTAATCAACATCCCTCCAAACATCGCACATCTCATTTCAGCAAATGATGTGTTGACAAATAATACACAGGGTACAAATGCATTTACATATAAATTAAACCGTAAACCCGGCGATGGCTACACACAAACGCTACGTTATGAGTCAATAATTTAGACTAATGACTGCAATAATAGCAAGGATTTCTGTAAAACAATGCAAGTGGGATATCATTCGCCTATAGCATGTGTTCCCAACATCCTGACATCAGTCTTGTGTGTGACTGTTTCCTTAACGGCTTACACAATAATGCGGCTCAAACAAGATGAGAACTGTAGCGAGATCTTCTCACTTTTAAGCGGATTATTAAAGGTTCACTTTAATATATTTTCCGGAAGCAAAGAAACGTGTCCTCTGTGACTCTCACGTTCACCCAACCCTAAAAAAAGTCACAGCTTTGCTAATACGCTAACTGAGTGTAGTCATCATTAAATAGGGTTTAATTTATAAATAACCTTAATAAATCACCCCATATTACAAGTACAATATCCGGTTAAACAATTAGCCAATATGTGAATATATCTCATGTCTTTGTAAGATAATAAAATGTGTGTATCCACCGTTTTGCAGTGTAGTTTCAGTTCAATTATTATTAGTTCAATTATTAATTATTTTTTTAAAACCCTCAAATCAGATATTTGAAAAATATAGAAATAATAGAATGTTAATCCAGGGGCCACTAACACTAATCTCATGACCTTCATCATAGTCAGCCAATCAAAGAATTACGTCAGCTCCATTATTAGATCACATGATCAAGACTTGAAGAGCCCTTTGAATTGCAGGTGAAAACCATGCCGTGCGCCTGATAGATGAGAAAAAAGCTATTAATCAGACCTGGATTTAATATGAGCCCAAAAGCGGGACACTGACGTAGTGTAAGGGGCTTAAACGTGACTAGTCTGTCAGCGGGGAGCGCGGCGACGGCTCTAAGTCACGCTGAGTAGCGAGAGTGCGTTAACAGCACAAGTTTTAAAGCTCAGCCCTGTAAGTGAGAGCCTAAAGTATGTTTTGTCAGCTAAACAGGAGATAATTTAGTGGTGTGAGATCCACAATCCACCGGGTCACTGTAGAGCTTTTGTGCTGCTTCTCCTCTAATGAAACTGTAAACTGACCCCTGGGGATCTTCTGCCACATCGATTGAGAGCAATTTGTACTTCCCCTGCAACTGTTGGCTGCTGTAGATCATCCCCGCTGCAGATATGCATGTGCGTGATTAGGTTCACGGTGACGAAAAGTCATTTAAAAAAACAAACAACCCCCCCCCCCCCCCACAGGGCCTGTTGCAAAAATGCAAATCAGATTGCACTTCGGGTCCCCTTTCACTCCCCTTTCACTCTGCAAAGATGTTAATGTGTTTTTCCTAAAATATCTTTAAGCTTTGACGGCCAATCAGATCTCGTGTCTGGGCCATATGCTGCAACACATGTTTCACAGGCCTTTTATCAATAATGACAGTTCTTTGTCGGTTTGGGCGCTTTCACGCTATCAGACGGCCCCTGAGGCTCATCTTTCCAGGAATTGTCAGTTGACGAGTGTGTCGCATAAATTGAAGCAAAATGTGTGGTGTTTTGCAAGCGCTACAGCGATCATGCTCCTAATGAATGATAATGTTTAGGTCTTTAGCTGTCCTTTAATCCACCGAAAGCTAACTCACCATCAAACCGCTCTCTTCAAAGTGCAACGCCAGCATCTGTATCACATGGATTTTTTTTCTATTTTCTTTTGGGAAGGAAGATGCCGCTTCAGGAAATCATTTCTTTCCTTTTTGCAATCCACCCCTCCGCGGGACCTTCACATGCCCAGCAAAGGCAATCGTTAAGAGCTTTTTTTTTCTCCCCCAGCCGCCATTAAGGTCTAATATATCAGTCGTGCAGTCAATTGTACTTGACAGGCAGCTTCTTGAACTTGAACTGGGTCATCTGGTGACAGATAACATGGCCTGTTTGTTCAATTTCCTCCTTGGCAATGGCATCGTTCTGAAGTGAGTTATTATAAATCACTGTGGATGCGTTCATCATGTATCTTGTCAGAGGCGGGGAGGGTGCTGCAGTGTGTGTGTGTGTGTGTGTGTGTGTGTGTGTGCGTGAAAGGGAAAGAGCTATAGTACAGTATGTGAAAAGGAAAAATGAGAGAGGACAAATAGGACAGCGGTAACAACTTGAACATTTATTTCAGTTTCTGTGCGTATTCTCAGCCAGTGTCCCTGAATCCGTTAGTGCTGCGTGTTTACATCTGGGCAGGAGTGATTAATAAAAAGAGGTTATTGTCACCGGTGGACAGCGGACACTGTGGGAGGACATCAGATTAGTTGGTAACGTGATCCTTATTCTTCAGACCCCACTGCAGGGTGTGATATCACAGTGTGTGCTGCTTTAATCTAAAAGCAATAATCTCCTTGGGGGGGGGGGGGGGGGGGCATGAATTTGTTTAGCCGCTTTATATGACTGGTTGTGCGCGACACGCCTCGTTGCTTATTAAGAACATGAACTGTCTGTTTCTCTGTGTGCTTGTTTCTTCTTTGGTCTCTTCTAAACTGACTGAATCAGGGAGAAAAAAAGAAGACTTCTTCAGACTGAGGCATTCAGCATCTCTCATCAGCATCATGAGAATCAGCACATCACCTTCTGACACTGGATAGAATTAAGATACGTTTCTATTAGTTGACCATTAATCATAGCTGGCAGTTTACTGTGATGAAATCAAGCGCTTTTCTAGTGGTGGCTGCAAACACACAAATGTACATCTGTGGCTGTTTGTCTTCTTCTTCTGGTGTTTCTAGACATCCGTTTGTCAGGTTGGATGTCAGGCTCCTGCCAAGGACGCCAGTCAAATGCAAACTGCCCACAAGTGGTCACACTGGAGGGACCCTTCAGGGCCCACAAAGGGAGGATAAGGAAACAACTAAAACTAAGTGACAGGAATACTCTCCACTGTGCTCTTCTCAAGACACCTAATATCCCTTTCGCATCATTTGAGTGAAAGCCTTCAAATTTTGGGCGCTTGATTGACTTTCGTGTGACGTTACACTTAGAATGAAGAATGAAACTGAAAGGGAATCTGGGAAGAATAGTTTGCAACACCTCGCTGAAACCTGTGAGCCTAAGTATGAGTTTGATGATCCTACTGTTTAGCTGTAATGAGGATGGATATCAAGACATATTGGAACAGACACACACGGCAGCTACTATACAAGGTGCTATTCTGGCATGCATGTGTCACACTTTCATTTCCATAGATTAACAGGTGAGGAAAAGAACTCGAGTGCACAAACCTGCTAATGGAGAGTTAAAGCTGGGAAATGAAACCTTAATTGGATCTGTACATCGAGTTATTATTATTAAATCGGGCAAAAAAGCTTTCAGAGGATGATCAGTCAAAAAATAAATTAAGATAAGTATTTCAATCTGGTTGAACTGAAATTACAGTAAGTTTCGAACAAAAAATATGAATAAATAGATATAATATACTATACTTGACAGAATCATTCCACCATACTGTTTTTTTACTTATTTTGAGAATTATAACCAAACCAGAACAGGATTGAAAACTAATATAAGTTATGAACACATGAGTGCACTTTTGGAAGATATATGTAGATTCAGATCTTTTTTTTATTTTTATTTTTATTTACACGCATCTATTTTCTGTCCAAACGTTTATTTCTATTGATTTACTTAGCATTTTATTTTTTTGAATTCACATTAATAGAATTTAAATGCTTGAACGTTTGAAATTATTTTCTTTTTTCCCTGCTTTACGCTTATCAATTATACCTTTTTGGTGGGGCTGACAGGTTGTCTAATTGGACTATTGTGTGTACCTTTCTAGTGTTGATTGTGGTGTCCTCTTTGCATTATACACACGTCAACAAGGGGTTGAAATAATATACTGTCCTCCTTTTCTGTAGTAACAGATAATAATAAAACTGTCAGCTTTGGACCTTTTTATTTAACTGCTAGTCCGTCCTATATTCAGAGGATTTTTACAAACCAGTTTTTAGAAAAGGTTTAAATTGATTTGAGGAGTAGTAAGCATATTTAAGTTAAGTTAAGGAGAAACTGGCATAGTTCACTCCATGTAATCATGCAGAAAACGATTTGGACCTTAATCCTGATTCAGCCTTGCTACATTGATTTACAAAGAACTCTTAAAGCCGAACGTTGCTTATCATGAACCAACAACAACACAGGGCCCTTTTCTGACATCCTCAATGTTGTCTTGGTAACTTAATGATCGAGGCAGAAGGAACCCGATACTCAATCAAAGCTGCGTGCTTTCCCTCAAAAACATTTTCCGAGACCGACAACAACTTATTTTTCTCAAAGAAGGGAAACAACACTCGACAGATTGCGTGATAAGCCTCAAACATCTCACTTCAAAGGACACGACCGGACCCGAAAAACACCAGCTACGCAAACCGACACACACACACACACACCGGCCGCCCGGGAAATCAAAGCGGCCCTCGTTTCTTTCTCATTAGCTTCTCAGATTCCTGAGACGGAGCTACCTGTACATCACAGGGATCGCAGCAGGCCCCGGTGAATGAGCCAGACGCCAATTTGTCTTGACATGTTAAGTTGTTACTCGATCGGGTTGCGAGACGCGGCGCCGTTAATGGACGAGCTGAGCGTTTGTCTTACTACACTGAAGGCCGCGCCAGGTTCAGTTACCGACGGGAGCTTGGTGACCTTGCCTGTGGCCGGCGCACAACGACTCCTTGACGACGGCTTGATTTCAATCAAAGGGCTGTTGAAAAGTCACAGAGGCATCGCCTCATTTTACACACTAGAAACGCATTCGGTCTTCTGTCACAAGTGAGGGATTTTCACCTGATTGAATTGTTAAAAGAAATGTAATATGTAAGACTGTCCGGCTTCCATGTGTCTTATTTTCAGACCCAAGCAGATTTTGTATTGAATGCTGATGGTTAAATGATAGGCAGCAGGTCAAAGAGAGACTGTGACATGAGATGTGGATGTTTGTGGACGCGGAGGGATGAATCTTAATGACTTGAAAATTGCAATAGACTTTTTTGCATTAACTCATCTTAATGAAGTAAACGTTGATTGCACAATATAAAGAATGTAGAGTGGCGACACATCTGCGTTCAGAATGGTTCCATATAAGTATCACTCTCACTCTGCAATTACGTCTGCCACCAGGTCGCATTTCCCGGGAAATAAATGCTCGATTTACAGCACAAAGGAAGTACTCTTTTATTTTAAATCTCTAAAGGATGGGGACTCAAAATGTGTCCAACATATCCAAATAGGTACAAAGCGAAGGACAATGTTTATTGTTCTTTGTGGCTAATTGTACCACCACTAATGTGGTGCACATGGATATCACCTGCTAATCATGGTAGCATGTTAGTGGGAGTATTGCTCAAACTTAAGCCGCAAACGCATTAGCCACTATCACTGTCCTTTTATTGTAGAACATTTTCCTACCAAATCCTTTCAGATAAACCCAAACAGAATTTAAAAATATAAAATCAACTCAACATGTCAGGTTGATGGTACCCACCTGGCTAATATATGCACTTACTGTATCTGCCGTTCAGCCACCTTATGATCGTGCCGCCCTTGGTGCCGTGTTCTGCTTTGTGAGGTGAAGCTGTCACATAAAGCTCATCAGGGGGCATTTCGGCTGCCTGCGCTAAAGCTCCACGTTCCTCTTCATATAAGGTAACAAGTTTCACAAATGTCCCTAATACAAATTTCACCAGCAACATAAGTCTGCCTTTGCAGACTTCTAAATAAAGCAGAAGAAAGAAATGCTCTCTCATAAAACACACCCAATGTTCTAGTCCTCAAACAGCACAACAACAAATTGTGAGCATGGACAAAATATTTTTTCCGTACAGTTTTATTACAAATGCTCGGAACAAAACTAATTACTGTGATTACAAGAATATGTCACCTTGTTTGTGTGATTGCTTTGCCAGCCCTTGAGTGAATTCAATTTTCAGGCTTTAAATTGAATCCCTTAATTAAGAGGAGTTCTTCCGTGCTTCAGCTCCCGTTGCATTGCATTGATTCATGTCTGACTTAGCGATCACAGCAGGGAGACCGCAGCTAATGCTGCATGAAAAACGCAGCAGACAAAGCGAAACGCAAGATAAAGTTCTGCATGGGGTTACTTTACTAAATGATGCCTCTATCTACGTGTACGTGTGTGTGTGTGTGTGTGTGTGTGTGTGTACACCAGTGTGCCATGGTGTTTGTGCAAACCCATGCTGCACCAAATCTTCAGTTATAATGATCTCGGGGCGGCATCTGGTACTTTTACTGTTGTTTGCTTAAACGTTTCATCAACACGAGGAACACCGTGAACAGTTGAAGCTGCAAGAACATTATGTGAGTATAAGGCTGTTGTTAATACTCAAAAACAAAATATTGCTTTAAGTTGTGTTCAAGTTCAAATAAAGAGTTGGTACATGACCCGACAGCCTATCTATACGTAATTAAATAGAGTATAATTGTATTCTGTAGTTCTGTATGTAAATGAACCTACTTCTCACTTTATTTGTTACCTCAGTAAACGGCTGGCTCTTCTTCATGTAAAGGCTCAGCCAGTATTTACCTTAATTAAAGGCCAGAGGTATAACAATATTTTTAAAACTGGTATAGTATTATAAATTATATATACTGGTATATATTCTAGCTATATTTGGGGTGTGGGTATAGGGGTATCAATTGTTCACCATTCGAATCCACGCTGAAATATCTAAACATCTGCTGATCGACAGACATTCATTGTCCCCTAACAGTCATTGTCCCCTAACAGTGTATCCTAATCACTTTCACGCTGCGATTGTTGCTCTACTACAACATGAGGTTGATATTTGTAGTTTTGGGTGAAGCATCTTGACAACTAGTCGATGGATCGCCAAGAAATTTAGTCCAGACTTTCACACTCTGCTCGGGATGAATTTCAATCGCTTTGGTGAGAACTACTCAACCAGCACGGTTCATAATGTAAATTCACCTTCAGCTATAGTTTGTGTTCAGAGCCAGTGAGCAAATGCAAAACAGGAAGAACATGGTAAATACCATGAACTATTGTAGGATAAGACAACACACAATTACATGTCGATCTACATAGTGTCCTGTCTTGCATGCAAAACCGCGGAGAGGTATCTATTAAGATTTTTTTCAAGCAGAATGTCATCCAACGGATCGGACTGAGAGAAGGGTGGATGCACGTTAAAGCTTCTCCAGACACAAATCTTGCATGAGCGGCTCAGAAAGATGATTTATTGCACAGCTGCACAACAACAGTTTTGCGTTGGAAACAAAGCAGTCGTCCCTAAATTATTCATAAGAAATAATAAGAGGATAGTTGCTGTACAGCGTGTTTCTGAGAGGGTCGGACTTCGAGAGGGAAGATGGAGATGAGAAAAGTGTGGCGTGCAAACAGCACATCCTCCAGTGAGTGAGTGAGAACAGTGCGTTTACCGGGTTCCACGCGGAGCCTTTCAGAGCATAGGAAGGTTTTATGATACCTCCACTTGTGCTGGCTTCGGGGAGCCTGTTTGTAGTGTAATGTTATTCTTGCCCTTGGACACATGGAGCTCTGCCACAACAAAAGGAGACTCATTCGAGGGGAGAAAAGCGAGGGGCTTTTTCAAACGGCATACATTAAACGTCTTCTTCTGCCGCTCTCACCTTCTGTGTTGCCGGTCCTTTGAGTTTGCCTCGAGTCCGCGGGCAATGGCACTAACAAGGCTCCCTGCCGGTCCTTGGTCACACTGTGTTTACCTCACTGTCGCTGCAGCTGTGCGGTCAGCACACAATGCAAATACTGTACGCCGGTCACTTGAAACTTTGAGTTGTTGAGTCGTACTTTTTCAGACATGCCGAAGGACCGAAGGACTGCGGTTTGTTTAAGAGATAAACATGGTTCAAACACTGAGTTTACGCAACAAATAGTTCCAGATCAAATAATTCAAGTAATTAAAAAAGTTGTCCGACTGTGGGCTTGTTGATACCAAAAATATGGCAGTTGTGTTGAGGTGTTGATGTAGTGGTTCTTTTTTTACCAGGTTCAATTTGAAGAATTTGATTGCATTTTATGCAAGTATAGTATTTATTTATGCTGCAGCGTCCTCTTAAAGGCCCAGTGGAGCACGATGCTCTCAGGGGAACTGCTTCCTGCTGGCCAAGTCAGCAGAGGACATCATTCTTCTAAAAGCCAATCATTGTCCGTTCAGCGTTGTGTTTCTTTTTTTTTTTGACTGTTGAGGCGAGAGCGTAGACAGCCGCATGCTGCTGCACCCAGCAGCTAATTTCAGAGCGCTACGACTTTTTGGGGCGAAGAGGCTTGATGCTAGCCTTTCATACCGTGGCAGCCAGAGTGGTGGTACGTGTAGTCAATACGTTGTTGTCATAGAAACAAAACATAGACTAAAAGGGAGAGCGTTGAACCAGACCTGCCGGTTCTTTTCTAAAAGTAGCGCCGTATAGATCCACATCCTAAATAAACTTCCCACCAGAAAGACCCACTCTTATAAAAGGAGTTTGTTTCCTGCACACGTCTCAAGAAAGGTTGATTGCTTCTCACTTGGCTGGTTGCTTGGGGACCAGTGGTTGAAACAGGTTGAATTTGGAAAAGCGGTACGCTGAAAGTTGATCAACTTTGAACAGACAAGTGATGGTGTTCGATACAGCAGGTCATGTTTGTCTCTTGAGCGTCGCTATAAATATGAGATATAACAACTGATTTTGGCACATGCCAAACAACCGAAAGGGTCAACCCTTTTCAAAAATGCCAAATATAATTTGGAGCTGCACTAACCCCTGAAATCATTTCAGATAAATAGCAAGTGGAGCCTTCTTTAAATCTTCTGTGAAGAGTAACATGCAGTGGCTACAGCTACTCTACCGTCTAACAGGTGTCCTTCTGTTTCAACACACTGCAGGTTAAGCTCAAGTTTGCCGTTTGCCCACCGGCATTTTACTCAGCGGTTGGCCTGTCGGAGTGTGAGTCGGTCAGCAGGGAGGCCCGTCACCGCCAGGCTGCTCAGGGGCACGAGCACGTCAGATCCATGAAAAAGGCACAGAGGCACAAGGAAAAGCAAGTTGGTCCTCTTTCCAGGGACGCACACTTGAGGAGAGGAAGCCATCGCTGCCACCTGACCTGGTGACGCAAGAACCACGACGCCGGTGACTCGGTGCTCTGCCAGCGAGGTAATTCGGTGAGCAAACGGAGAGGGATTAATCATTGTACTCTATTCTTATTTATGTAATGAGCAAAGACATGGGCATGTGTAGTCCTACCTCTGCCAATTAGGGGTGGATGATTAGGAAAAGACATATGCAGATATGCAGTCATTGAAGATCCAGTTTTCTTTGGGAAGGGGAAGTGAGTGGACATGATCGTCCTCTCCATGCCAGTACTGTAACAACAGTTGCCCTCGGTGTCATCTACCCCCCCCCCCAAGGCAGAGCCCAACACTTTCCTTTTAAGCTTTTGCTTTGTCTTTTTTTTTTCGCCTCTGAACTGCTTGCTCACTATCACAAAGGTACAGTGACAATTTCAGAAACCCTTTACGCAAAAAAGAAGGCAGAGATTAAAAAAACGAAAAGCTTTGTAAAAAGTGAAACCACAATTTTTCCCTAACCTTCACCACCTGCTTTTGTAGTCTAACTGTATTCATGCATAACAAGTCCCTGACCACAACCTTACTGTGGTTGAACAAATCCTGACTAAACATTAACAGGCAATCCGACGTTCGCAAAATTTCATGCAAGTACAATGATGTGATTAAATTTCAACCTTCCGAACCTGACAAGAAAAGGTTGCGACTGAACTTTTTATAAGAAATAAATTAAATACAGACTCCTTGATATTTTTGTGAATTGAATAGAGAGAAAAGAAAACTTCATATTGAAATATCAGGTTAAAATTAAAAAGACACTGAAAACCGGGTTCTGTTTCCTACAGAGCAAACAAGAACACGCAGTAGGAACGCATTGTTATTTCACAAGAGCTTTTTTATGTTTTCAACATGTGCTCTTCTCATTGTGTTACGTGGGCGGGATGTTGCCATGTGACTGTCAATCAAATCTTATTAAGCCTAACCCACACAGTCTCAAGGAAGCTGGGCAGCTGAGTTTAATGCTGTTCAATTCCTAATTAATAATGTGGAACTATGTAACTTCAAAAGAAAACTCTCAAGCACGAATCCGACATAACGGCAGAATACTGCCAAAGACCAAAACTAACTTGTACAAAACTCCAACACAACCGTAGACACACTACGGGTTAGGGTTAGAAGAAGAAGAAAGGTATAAAAAGGTGTTACGTAGTGGGAAGATGTGAGGCAGGAAAACAAACACTGGTATGAGGTCAAATAAGCATAGGACACAAGAAGTGAGGATTTTCAAAATAAAAACAAAAAAGCAAGATTATGACAATTTCAGGGATGAATATACACAATTACACAAATACATCAGATTTCAAACCAGTGTTGTACAGTTACTGGTCAGACCATACCTCATGCAGTACAAAATACAAGCGTGCAAACACATCTCGCACAACCAAAACAAACAACCTACAACACTGTCCGTGTGATGAATTACAAGCTCAGAGGTCCTTTGGTATCTGGTGCGGTTTCGCCCCACAATTCGCTCATCCACAGTCTGACTCGGTGCCCAGACAGGTGACCTTTTTACCTCGCGTCATGAAAGATGCAACCTGCTGCTGGATGAATTCTGCGTAACCTTGCCCCGTGGACAGGACATGCCTAAGTACATCCGGCCTGCTGTGTGATGGTCAGGAGGCGGCCCTCGTGTGTTCAAAACCTTGGTGGTGGAAAAGCAAATTCATGCAAAGAGCGCTGGGCCCAGGAAATGCCCGTGTGATGATGTGATGTGACGTGACGTCAGGTAAAGCTGGGGAGACCTGGACCTGCCGCAGGGCGGACCACGTCCATGACGCCATCCAAATTCAGCTTCAAGTCTTATTTTATATATATATATATATATATATATATATATATATATATATATATATACATATATATATTTATATTTGTACAGCTGCTCCCGGTGAATAGTTTGCATAATCACATGCATGAGAGTCGAGCTGCTGCGAGCATCTTCCTATGGTGAGGTGAAACAGGGGAGTGATGAGGTTTTTTTCTGCAGCGCGATGTGGAGACGAGGCGTCGGGGAAACTTGCTGTGACTCACAGCATATCAGTTTGAGTGTCAGCACTTTGATTGTAATTAAATACCAAAAGACTGGTGTCCTACTTTTGTCCGACTTTGGCAGCCGAGCACCGGCGGATTGAAGGACGTGATTAATGACATCGTTGTCATCTATTGTTTTTTACATTTCTTCCTCCTCCTCCGTATGTGAGGTAGTGTGTGTCTGTCTCAGTTGATATTTTGTGTGTTTCTCACACTATCGCCTGAAATTGATTTTTTTTTTTCTCAAAGAACAATAAGGATTGTTTTGCATGTGATGCAGTGTCAGTGTGTGTTAGTAAAGGACTTTTTCCGCCACCATTACACCGTTTCATGATGCTCTGGTGTGAGCAGATTTTTACCTGTTCTGCCTCACTTTCTCTTTCAATATTATCCTAATGCCCCAGATTTTTTTCTCAATATTGTTATAACTGTTACTGTTGATTTTGCTCACTTATAAAAGTACTTAAGTAAATGTGGTTGTTGCTTTCAACCGGCTAACATTGATAGGTGCATTACTCAAAGCTCTTGCAAGCTCTCATCTGACCAACAAATAAAAGCCACCTTGTTTTTCGCATAATTATTTGATTTGTCATCTCAATTTCTCACATATTTCTTGTAAAGCAGGAAAACAACACATGCTGAAGACAAAACAAGGACAAGTTGCCAAGGAAAGGCAAGTTTTTTGGAGTTTTTCTAGTTTTCTTGGATGTGGTGTTGTGCTGGTGTCTATATTTATATTTATTCATTGCGAACATCACCGGGAAAGATGTCTTTTACTTGATATTGATAAAAATAAAAATCGATTTAGAAAAAATGGTTGGAAACCGGAGAGCAACAAACAGGCAAACGCAGCTCAATTCAAAATAGTCTGTTTCTCCTTTTTTTGGGGCTTTTTTTTTTGCCCAAAGCATATTATTTCATAGTCAGGCAGACAGTCGTGCAGCACAACATCTGCCCAGAAACCAGAAATTTCACCCTCAGCTCCCACCGGAATCCACAACTTAGGCCGCTCCGCTCACTGTCAATAAAGCCCAAAAGTCACATTCTTAACCCAAACCCAGAAGGGCCAATGAAAGTCCTTCAGACCGGCCTTTGCAAATTGAAAACTGTCATGAGACATTTCAGACCTCGCAGAGTTAGAGTTATCGCATTTTGTGTTTTGCATTGCATGCTTTTCTGTGACGTTGAAGGCATAAGACACAAAGCTGTCCTTTCAGTCGCAGAATCACCCCCCCCAAAAAAAGAAAAACTCAACACAACTCACTCTTTCCTCCTTTGAAGCCCACCTCTATAAATAACTCCCCAGTGCTCTGACACAGTGGGGATAGAGAGAGAAAACCGAGCCAAGAGTGCCCTCTACGTGCCGGCTGCAGCTCTGTGCCTGAAGGAGTTCTGCATCAAACGCTCGTTGACTTCACAGAATCCGGCCTATTGAGCTGCGGCTGCACTGATCAATTCAAACGTTTTCCCTTTCACCTGGTTCTTCAGCAGCTGTGCCCCACCCCCACGTGGCCTCAATATTAAGAGCCTGGCGTAAATGCCAGTGGAAAGGCTTGATGCTCTCGGCGCCCTCTCTAAGTGCAGTGTCATCAGAGGTTAAGTGGGAAGGCGGCCCAGATCAAAGCAGCAAAGCAGATCTTCACCGTCTGACTTCATCTCTGCTGAAGCCGGAGAGAATCCTGTCACAACCTCAGAAGCAGAAGAAGAATAAGAAATAAAAAGATTTTCCTACTGGACTAATTACCCCCCCAGTCACGCGTGTGTTACCCAAATCAAAGGGCTCCGTTTGAAGACTTGTTTGGGTAATAAGTCTATTAAAGAGCTATGAATATAATAAATATATACAATAATAAATATGAGTTAGTGTCCAAATCCCAGCGGATGTTCTCCAGGAGACTGTCCTGCTGATACATGAGAACAGAAACAGCATGAGAACCCCTGTTTGTTTGAATCTAAAGCCAACTCAACATTAATATAACATGGTATTTTTTTTAAATACTTCTACAACGAGGATGTTAATGTAAAAAATAAAGTGAGAGATGCTTTCCCCGATACAAGTGCAGCAACCAAATGCACACACACACACACACGCAAACACAGGAAAATCATTTTTCAATCACAGACTGAAGCTGAAGGCCAAATGCTTTCAAAGCTGCAGAACAGGAACGTTATTGTCATGTTTGGAAAGCGGCAAGGGCATTCCTGAAACGGTCACCGGTTGAAAAAAGTTAATTTCTCATCAAGATAAATAACTGAATCATAGCGCTGGTTCTTTGCTAGTGTTTTGGATTTGGTTTAGGACATGTCGCTGTGCGTCATGAAAACATCTTCGTTTGTTGATGCAGTGGCTTTGAACATTCATAACTGAACAGAACACATTTAAAATAGAAATAGATTAGATTATTAATGTTTAAGAAAAGGTTCAGACACCCTTGCGTCTTAATGCTCACAAAGATAAATAATCTTACTGTTCACTCTACTTTTGTTTGTCCGTCTTTTGCTGTCAAATCTGGAAATCATTGCTCAACCTGAAGTTAAATGAATTATTTGGTATATATCACAGGATCGAATGACTGTTTACCGAGAAAGCTGACCAACCCGCGGACTTGAACCACATAACCCTCACAATTGTCCCTTCAAAAGTAATGTTTTATCTTTTCAAAGCGTCTCCCTAACACTGAGCTGCAGCGATATCCAATCGCCAAGTAGCAGAAAGACTTGCTGGAGAACGAACAGCCAGTTCTCCACTCCGTAACCTGGTGCTGGAGCAGACAGATGTGCTGATATGCCAGCTATAGCCGCGGGCCTTTTCCGACTTCTAAAGGCCTCCGCTGTCAAAGTGGGGCGCCTGGGAGCGCATGACACAAAAGTTAAATGAAGGTTAAATGGAAGCACTTCAAAGTGGGAGATCTCCTCCGAAAAAATAATGCAGGGAAGGTTAATGCGTGTCTTGTTGAGACTACGGAGCAGATTGTAGCTTTTGCGCATCGTGGTTTGAGCCCCGGTTTGGGTCAGAATGCCTTGAGGCAGCGTTTATTGGTTTCACGCAGTTGGTGTGCGATACGGGGGGTTAAAACTAATCCTTGGTGGGCAGTTTTCTTCCAGGTCAGAAAGACAACATTTGCTTTTGTACCAGTTGGGAATCGTCCTCCTTGAATGTGATTGATGCTGATATAAAGCAACTGCGAATGCAACAGGAAAGCATCATTTCAAAAATGTGTTTTGACTTAAACCTTTTTTAAACCAGAGTTAAAGGCTTTAATAGTGTTGTGTTGTTCTCGGGCCACATCTCAAGGATTTAACAAAAAGTCTAATGAAGAAGAACGATTGGACATTATAGATCTTACAAAGTGCATTCATTCTATTATTTAGCTCTCTCAACCGATTAATATGGATGCAGAGCGGACAAACGGATTAACATTTGTTATTGGAAGCGTTCTGGTTTCTGTTTTTAGTCACTTTGGAGCAGATGTTGGTTGAATGGGTTACAAAAGAAAAAACCCACTCGGCTCTCATCTCACAAGCACTTAACTACTAAAGAGGCTAATTGTGAATAAAATTTCCGTTCCGGCCGATAGCTGACTGATTCTGAGGTTGTGGAGTTGCACTCAACGGCAAAAGAAATGGAAGTTGCTGCGGGCAGAAGGAGAAAAAAGGTTTGAAAGAAGTTCTGACCTTGCTGACTTCTTCGCCTCCACACACCTGGCCAATTCCCCGTGTGAATCGAATGCCCTCGTCATATTGGATTCTGACATTTTAAAGAAACTTTTGACGCATTCCTGCCCAATTCCAAAGTTGGAAGGACGCCGTCTGGTTAAATTGGCTGTGGGCTCTGTTCCTTCAGAGGGTGCTAAATAAACCCCCCCCCTTTAAACGAAATACGTGGACCTTAGCTCTTAAATCAACAATACCAAACACATGGTGTTGCACTGAAGGAGCTGGTGAATGGACTTCTGGGAGCTCGATTGGAAGTCACAAGTCAGCTGACAGCAGCAACGTTGTGACCGAGGCAGTGACTGCACAGCATGAACATGACAGCTGATGCCGGTTGAAGCAGGAAGTAACGCCGTGCTCTATTCCGTCTCACATGCGAAACGTCGCTAGAAATAGCACAAATGACTATTTTCATCTTGGGTAACGTCCACAGATTAATTGATAGGAAACCTCAGCGGAAAACACGGTTGCATGTGGCTGAAAAATCGCCAGCATCCAGACTCGCGGTACATACGGTGCTGTTTCAAGTTTGTGCAGGCAGAAGAAAGGAGATCAGAGGGATGAGAGCTAATGGGGGCAGGTGGATGTACACCATCAGCAGCTTAACGCCGCATCAAACGCATGCTAACATCTCCACTGGGCCCACCTGCATCCCCGCAGTCTTTAACCTATTACCACAACATTGTTAGTGAGGTGTGGTTGGCCTATATGGCAGCGTGACAGCAGGACTCAAAGGCAGCCGACCCGAAACTCTGCAGCACTGCAGGGAATGCAGTTTGACACTGCTTTTGAAGGTCAACTTCTTCTGCATTCAAACCCAACAGCCCCCCCACCACAACCCCCTCCCACACTGAAATGTCTACCAGAGAACTGGAGCTCATTGTTCTCTCATCTCCTGTTGACCCTTACCGCCCCATTAATATCTAGCCCGCAACACCGCCTCATGGTCTCCAGCCATCATCGGCACGCACAGCCTCTCGTAGCATCGCATGCTAATGAGACAGATGCAGATGGGGGTGGGAGGAGGGGAATGAAGGAGGGGGGGGGGGGGGGGGGGCGATTGGTTACCAGGCAGAATTCGTTATCGGCGGGTTTGAGGCAAAGGGAGAACGGGAGGAGTTTCACTTTGAGTGTAATAAGAGCCGCTGGTCCCCTCCAGGTGATCTCGTGTGTGGACTGTTAATGGAGATGCACACACATATCGTATTCTTTTATTGTTATTCATTGTGCAGACATGCTAAAGGCCTTATACCATGACCATATGGAGCTTCTGCCTTTTTTTCCTAGTGGTTTATTAGCTCATCGCTCCGTCTGAAGTGATGTGTAAGGTCAGACAACACGGCAAACCTCATCGGCTTGGCTTTGCCTCTGATGCTGCACGTCCAGCTGAAACATTACACACAGACACTTATGGGCCTTTTCCAATTGTGTCCAATCAATCTGAGTGACCACGAGTGTGTCAATGAAACAGAAACATCTATAAGAAGGTCTAGAGAAAAGGGGAGTCCCCTGAGGGAAACTCAAAGTATTCCAGCAAAGGTTCTGATTACTTCTGTCAATGTGAGGCTTTTTTTTCATGAATTAAAAAATCCAATATCCTGATTTTGCTTTGTCATTATGTGGCCGAGAGTATTGATGGAAACATCTCAGCAGTTAGGCCTAAAGCAGCGTTTACCTTCTCATAGCTTGTTTGATAACCCATCAGTCAAACCGTACATTAAGAAACAAACAATAGGCAAACCATTATTTGGATATATACTTTATTTTGCTACAGTGAGACCACTCATACAACTAGAATTCTAATGAAATTAATCTGTCTTCGATGGTGCCGCAGAGGTAGTGGGACAGACGGTGCCATACAGAGGGGGCAGCACACGGTAAGCCTGCTACTGGAAGGACGTTGATGGACTGACTTCAATGCTGAGACAAAGAATCGCACTGATGTGAACACAGTTGTCCTAAAATGTCTTCAGAAACGTATAAAGGTAATACAATTATTTAGACATATTTTGACCATATCTGGTGTTCACGTGTGTTAAGTGTGGGAGTGCAGGTTTGCAAACATACAATCAGTAAGGAAAAAGGACATACTTAGATGTCATAATTTGAGCAACACAAGGACATGTTTTAGCGTAATAAGGCACAGAGATGTTATCAACAGTCCTTCAGCCTCCCAGTAGCAAAGCGCCATGTATACAATCAACACCAATAACACATACTGATCTTTGCAAGACTTCCTTTCACAGATTATACTTTTGTTCGGTCTTAAAACGCTTAATGGAGGCAGGAATGATCCCATCGGCTTAGGGGGCAGAGACCTTTTTGAAAAATCAGCTTTTTTCTGAATGGAAAGTGAAAACTCCTGATTTCAAAGACAGAAATTAAATTGTCCCCTGAATAAGAAACATCCAGTTTAATCGCATCAAAACAGAAATTTAGAACAAAATTTGAATGAATTTTGATCATGGCGAGACGTCACACTTATTCCAGGGATCTTCACTCAATAGGTGCAAATTGTCATTAAAGCATTTCTTCCTACATACAAATGTTGGTAACTCCATCAGATAAACACTGAGGAAGCTGAGGGACATCTGTCCCTTTCCCTTACAGAATCATAAGCCTTCATATATTGCTTTCCACATCAGGAAAAAATAAAACTATATAGCTTATTATTTTTAGCCATAGCATTTCCTAAAGTGAACATATTTATTTAAATAAACACACAGCACAGAAATAATCCAAGAGCGGTGAAAGTATTCTCTATTCATTTCATTTGAACTTCAAGCCTTTGTTTGTAAATGTACCCAAAAAAACATATATAAAATACACAAGATGCTATGCAATATAATTCGTAAGGCTCGTGCTGCATGTCAGACAAATCAATTATCTCCATTGGGATTAAATTAGTACAATTAAATTGAATAAACGAAAAGAACCAAAACATTGTATGTTTACTTAAGTTGGATAACAAATATCAAGTACACTGAGGAGGCTACGATAACATTGTGACCAAGCTCGTATTAGCAGAGGACAATGTCAGGGATCTGTGATCAGGGAGCCCCCAACCCTTCGGTAAACGAAGCTATATGTCTCACGGATTTAATATAGCGTCAAAAGATTTGACTGTCGAGGATTTCACAAGAAAACTGCAATTTTGATCATTTTTAATTCCTCCTATCATGTTTGACTGCGTTTCGACTAAGCTTTCTACAACCGAAAGATTGGAGCAGAAATAACAATGTTAACATGTATGGGGGGAAATATGTTGGAAGTCGATGGTATTCCCCGTAGTTTCTCTAAACCATTACAAGGTTGTGTTTGATTGTTTGTGTACTTAGCAAGAACACACCCAGAAAGTATTATCACATGAACAATGCAATGCTGACGCACTTATATCACCCATGAAACTGAAACCTTGCTTGAACATCTTAAAGATTAACATCTGAACCGTTGTGTGTGTGAGAGGGAAGGGAAGCTTGGCCTCCTGTAGAGTTTGGTCTAGGTGGCTTAGAACCAGCAGGGGGCAGTGTTATTTGGTAAAAAGTGATTGTACGGCAGCAGTGACATCCGATTTCAGTAGCATCTCTTTCCACTAATGAAGTGCCAGCAGGATAAGGTAACATTCAAAATGTTAGTCATGAACTAAAGCTATAAGGAGGGTAAGGACGTGACAATATAAAAACACTGTCTAATATCGGCATGAGATACTGGTGCATTGTGAGAGAATGATAATCTCCAAACGGAACCATGAGAACAAGTGTGCAAATCCTTCAGAAATGATCTCATCTACAATAAATGTCTTCACAACACATGTTGTCAAAAGCAATCCTTTTCCAGATGGGATTTCACAGTAACAGAGCGTGTGGAGTTGGTGAACCACGTGAGGATGTAGTTATGCGCTCCTGCTACACAGCTGGACACCCATCTTCCTTACTCAGAATACACATTCATATATTTAAAGCGTGTGGAAAAAAAAAATAGAGACCATAACATGTGATGGAAATGTGTTGTCCGTGTTGTGGGACACGACACGATCAGGACAATGATTCACACCAAAGCCGCAGGTTCTCGCTCAAAACCAATCAACAGCGCGCCAGGGTGACATTTACAAAACACCTGGAATGGATAAAATGTTGGACGATATTGACATTTACAGCAACGGTTCCATTGTTTCATGAAACGCACACTCCTTTGAACGCAATACGGTTCAATAGCATTTAGTGATTAGTAGCATCCGTAGCATTTCTTCATAATATTACCATTCTGATGTGGATTACAGTGAGTTAGTTACAGAACAACATTACGGAAACATTTATACAGACATGTTAGGAGACAAGCGGAGGACACGACACTGGTTTCTCATATTAAAGTTATTCACAGCATAAAAGGTGGGTCACATTTACACACAAAGGTTCGTATAATATAATTCCCCGTACATACCCCTGCATTTTTCACATTACATTTAAGGCAATGTATCGCACAATGGAGTGTCGCGCACAGGAAACACCTTTCCCTGTATAACTGCATTACAATATGAGGAATTATATTGCTGATGGGCTCTGTTTGTAGAAATGCCACTGTTATGCAGATGTTTTTTTGGTCATTATTGCCTTGTTAAGGCTCACAGAGGAAATTACATTCAACCACAGTTAAACTCGTTTAATTGTAGCATTTTTCTCAAATGTTGTTTGGGGCCATTTCTCTTTCAGCATACTTTATACGAGTGCAATATGCAACAATCGACGTGCAGGGAGCCTTTTATGACTTGATCGGAAGTATTAAAGTGGGACATTTGCGCAGGTTTCACTACACAACGTAACAGTGCAAAGGCAGGCAGTATCATACACGGGCAACGGCATCACCAGCTGTGAAAACATCTGTTCATTATTTTTGGAAGCGTAAATTTTATGGCACCCCAATGCCATTTTAAAACACAGTGCAATTAGGATTTGGAGCTCTTGCTTGAAACATACCAGCAGATGGATCAAACATTTCCTGATGCACTGGGATTCCTAACGCTGCATTCACCCTGTGGGCAACAACATCAACTGGAGTTTTTCGCATCGTGCGGAGCTGACCGACCCGAGGAAAATCAGCCAAACTGTTTAGGCTCAACAAACTGGCGTTATCAAGGCAGATTTCCGATCCTATTTTGTTCCCTGTTGATATGATTTCAATTACGTTCCCATCTGTCAAAGCAGCCACTTTAATGTGAAGGACTACTGGACATTCGGATATTCCAACAATCTTCAAAAAATGTACAGCACAGTTAGGATTCAGTGTTTCTCAAAAACATCTCCAAGGAAGTGAAACTTGCTGCGGTTATCATCCAACCCCTGACCTCTGAAAAGTCTGTGCAGTGCTTTCCTCTCTATGATTCAACCTGTCCTTGATTACCAAATATTGGTTGTGTTGTGTGTGAAGAAGAGAGACCATTCAGACTGGAGCGTGAATTCAGTTTGCTGGTGCTGGTCCGGTTTGGCGGCGCGCTGATGCTGCATTCACGTCATATAGGAATGTTACTACAGCTTATATATAATCTTGAACTTGTTGGGACATATGACTAACTCATATCAGCCGGAAAACTCAATTTTTTGAATCATCTGTAACGTCCGTGGTGTGTTAGCTCTCGGGTTTTGAGAGAATTACTTTTGACAGTAAATCCGATATGAGGTGAACGCGGCAAAACACATATTAAAAGTTAGTACTACACTGTTTTCCATTCAGTTTTCTGACTTGGTTTCCCCATATGCATGCAATATCTCAAACATTTCTCTGTGGTTAACATTCCTGTTCTAGTCGCAGCTCTTTGACAAAACAGATATTGAGCCTCACAGCCTCCTGCAGTTGTTCCTTTTGGCAGTTGCAGTTTCACAGAAGTGCACAGGACCTCAAATAGAGGCACCTCTAGGCTTGGCCCGCTTCGATCGTGGTGGAGTGTGTTGCGAGGTCGTCGCAGTGGGGAGGTTCAGCTGTTGGCAGTGAGGAGGGTTCTAGATGTTGGTTTCCCGTTGCATAGGTTCGTCGCCCTTTTCCTCCGACGCCTGGGCTTCCCCGTCGGCCGCCTTCTGATCCACGGCTTTGTCTGGATCTTCGGTCTCCGTGGGTTTGTACATCTCTGCACTCTTGCGCTCGCGCTCCAGGAGCCTGTAGTTAATGAAGTTCCCGATGAAGAGCCAAATACTGGCCAGAATCACTACAGCTCCACAGCAAAAGTACATGTACTTGTAGTTTTTTGTGAGATCGACGAGTTTCCCTGCAAGACAGACATACAATCTTAAGTATTACCACTTAGAACTCCATTTTATTGTCTATTAAAAAATGGCTAAGCGTTTAACTACTATTAATCCTACCCGTTTGAGAAAAAAGGCCCGCTGTTAATTTCAGATAAAAATGTTTAATGGAATGTCCTTCATCATAATTTGCTCGCAAAGAAGTAAATCCATGCAAGTACTTCCCTTGATAAGGAAAGAAGATAAGACAGCTTACCTCCTGCTGAGCGCCACGCTAAGCAGAAGAGAAGCTGTCTATTTCTGCATAGTTTGCAGACGGGTAAGAAACAAAAGCCACTGGTACTGTTGGAACATATTGTCACATTAGCAACCAAACTATCTTGGTAAGCCTGTGTGACTGACTGAGCATGCATACATTATATTAGCCACTAGCCCCCAGGTTAATGGTAGTTTTAGAACAATTTAGAATGCTGTGAAGCAACTCCAATAACAATAATAACCAGACGAGCAAAGAAACACTTGCACGAGATTGAATGATATTCGGCCTAATCCTACCTGCTAGAGGTGGACCAATGAGGACCGGACAGCACTCCACAATGGTGGTGAGTCCCACAGCGCTGGAAAACCTCTGAGGCCCGACAAGGTCCATCAGCGTTTCAAACAGCACGGAGCTGACCATGCCGAAAGCGAAGCCGAAGAACATGGCATACACCACCAGACCGGTGTAGCTTTCCACCAGCGGGCAGAGGATGTGGCACACTCCGTTGTACAGCACTGCAAAGCTGAAGAAGTACTGGATGTGGGGCCGGACCCAGCGCGAGTTGGCCAGTAGCCCCATGGAGGGCCTGGCAAACATGTCCACGAAAGCCAGAATTGAGAGCAGGAAGGCAGCCGAGTACTCGTCCACGCCCATGTCCTTAGCGTAGGCCGCAAGGAAGACGATGGGCGCAAAGAAGCCCAGGAACATGATGACATTGCCCGAGAGGTAAACGAGGAAGCCGCGATGCTTGAAGAGCGACAGGTCCAGGTACTTGTTAAATACTTGCCAGGCAGTTTGCTTCTCCTTCGTGGAGGTGGTAATGGCGGCCAACTCTTCGTCCTTCTTCAGCTTGCCTTGCGGCGGCCCCAGAGGCCTCATGAGGGACCCGGCCACGCAGCAGTTCAACAGCAGGCCACCCAGTATGAGGAAGCTGCCTCTCCAGCCGAAATGGTTGAAGAGGTACTGGTTGAGAGGAGCCAAGGTGCTGAGGAACACCGGACTGCCCGCCATCGCCAGTCCGTTGGCAATGGGACGCTTCTTGCAGAAGTATCTGCCTATCATAGTGAGGGCCGGCTGCAGGTTGAAGGCTAGTCCAAGTCCTGTGGGTAGAGATGACAGAGGTGCATTAAAGTTAATTTAGTAACAGTAATGCGTCAACTGTTAACGTATTAAGGCTGAAGAAGACTAGAAAGGATGGGTTTTACTTCGTGTTCCTATAAAAGAAACTAAGCAACTGAGTACTTGTGATGTCTCTGCTTTAACAACTAGCAACATCGCTGTTCAGCCGTGCTGACATCATGGCTCTAAAGACTCACCGACTAATCCGGTTCTCACCAGCATCAGTTGTATTTTAGTAGTTATTAGAAAAGTTACATTTTGATAATGAAAAAGGTAAACATTATACTTGCTAAACATTTGCAAGGGTATTCTTGTTAAAATAGTGAGTCAATTTCTGCATATGTCAAATCAATATTTCCCAATAATATAATTTCCTTATATTATTTCCTTTATTGTACACACCCCCCTTTCAAATTACATAGCACAATGTATTGACAGTTTGAAATATGCCCGAAAGATTTGATGAAACTCAATAAGTGAAAGTAACATTTGAACTTCTTATCAAAAATAATTTTCAGAATATGTCAACAAGTAGGTTTTTTTAAGTAGCATTTATAATCTGTTAAAGACACAGTATAATACATTGAGGAAAGTACCAGAATAGATTGAATTAACAAGGGAAACACTGTTTATTTTTAACCTGCTGCTTAGAAGTGCCTCATCAAACGGAGCTAAGTGGATTTTGGTGGACTTACCACCTATAACTCCTATGCAGAGGTAAAGCTGCACCACGCTGTTACAGAAGGAAGATAGGATCATGCCAGTGGCACAGAGACAGCCGCCCATCATGACGACGGGCCTGCAGCCGTAAGTGTTGACCAGTATACTGCTGATGGGACCTGGAACCAAAGGGGAAAAGACGAGATCAACCCATGCATGTCATAAGTTTACAGAAGGCAGGGTAACTGAATGTGAAAGCGCAATGATTTAACCGGGTTAGTGCCGCACGCCAGCGGGAGCTCCGCTCCTATTAATAGCAGAAACTAAGTGGTTTCAATTTTTAAACATGGCACCCATCATCTTGGGCCAAAGTAGTTTAAGGGAAGTGACTGACAATCCTTTGTCCAAGACTGGCAGTCCGCATTCCATGTCTTTCAACATTGTTTGTCTATAATGCAAAAAAAAAAGGAGGTGCATCAAGTAACATTGTAGTTTGTGTACAGGCGCAATCTCATACATTTCACGTAAAAACAAAAAGCAGAGCAAATTATAAAGCCCTTTTTTTTATTTCTCGAGTGTATAAAATGCCGTGCCAGAGATGTGTTTGTAACAGAGAACTCACAGAAAAAGCCTTAAATGAGGTTAATTATATTGTGGCTGACTTTAACTTCTGTAATGACTTAATTAGTGAAAACAAAAGGTCAACAGTAATATTAATAGCCAAACTGCCACTGAATGTCTGTATGGTTTTACAAAGCCACCTGCTTCGACCTTCACAGTTTGTGCTTAGATGTTTAGGAACATGCTTTTACGGTATCGTGAACTGAATGTGCTGGTTATACGTTGCAATTCATTAGCGGGTAGTCCGGGGGGGTCGATTATCAGGAAAAGTCAAGGTTTGATTATTACATTTCTGAATTAGTCTTTAAAAGACCAATTAAATGAGCAAAGATGCCCAAACTTTTGTCTGGTAGTGTATCTATATTCCATCCAATGAGTACTGTGTCTACATAAATTGACACGGCCCCCTAACCCTACGCTGTCTTTTAAGCACGGGAGGTGTAAATCAAAAGGGAGGGTGAAAAGTAATGAAAGATGTTTTATTTTAAGATAATAATGTCATTACCAGCCAGAATATGTATCATATCTCTGCCAGGCGCAGTGCAATTTAAAAAGCCACAATGGGCAGCGCGTCATCTGACTTAATTTACTCTGCAAGAATCTATTTTTTTCGACCTCATTTCCGTCCTCTGCGGTGATCATTATTCTCGGGAGTTCGGCGCTACCCGGATCGGCCCCGGATGAGGAAGCCCCTGAGCCTGCACATCGCCTCCATTGAAAAAAAGGGCTTATCATCTTCTGGCCAGGCGCGGCATGGACTTCATTTCACAGTGGACAAAACCCCCCAACTAAATATAACCACCTACATCCCGAAAGGGAATGACACATATAGAAATGTGTCTGACCATTTTTTTTATCCACGACCCTTTAATGTGAGCCGCAGAGACGAGGCGGGAACCGCTCAGGATGATGCTGCCCATCCATCACACTTCAAATAGGATACAGTCGAGGGAAATGGAAGCAGACTACTTTCGGAAGCGGCTCTGCAGCGAGAGGACACGGACACGGTGTCCAGCCAGCCCATTACATAGATATTTGCAGGCATTGTGGTAAAAGTTTATACACATTTTTTTTAAGTTGACAAGAGGCTTCGGGGGGGAAGTTTAGAGCGGCGTAACGGGGGGGGGCAGCATCACTCAGCATCATACTGACACGGCGGCCTAAAGTTTGGAGGTTTTACTTGTTCTCTCTTAGGAAAAAGACTATTTGTAGAATACTTTCTAGAATGGGAAGCGGAGCCGCTCAATTGGCAGCAGATGATACGCAAATGAGAGCAGCGAATCAAAACAGGATTATTTTTGCTTTTGTTTGTGCCCATTAGGCCGGTTAGTAGTTTCAGTAGCAGTTTGGTTGCCTCATGACAAACTACTTAACAGGTGTGAGCACAGTTCTTTTTTTATGCGCCCGGCGTCTACCTGTGTTTATGAGTCACGCGTGCATTGTTGTCACGCCGCCTCTCCCACGGTTGAGTCCCTCCTGTCTCTGTGGATTAGCGGCATTGATCCGACGCGGACACGCGGCCTCCAGCTTAAAATTAGTCATCTTGCGGCGGCGCCTGAGGGAACGAGCGCCACGAAGGGTCGAGCTGACACGTGCACCGGCCTGCTTTTCAAAGGACAGACTGTGAAACACATTTGGTGCTTTCTTGCGGAGTTTAGAGCTTGGAGACTGTATGCTCTCATAATTTACAACCTTTGAATACATTTTTTTTAAATATTAGCACACATGTTAATAGATAATTAAGAAATACAGCTATTATGGTTCATTGATCTTACCTCTATCCTTAGAAATAGGTCTGTTAAAAAAGCAGTTTGCCAACTAATTTGCATTGTCGGTCAGGCAACTGACTATGCAAATGATTAGATAGTAAGCCTGTCATGCTGCTGTGGTCTTATGGGCCTTGACAGGAGCCTGAGTGATCTCTTGCGATGCAACACGTATTCAAGTTACAGCACAGAGCTTGAGGAACCATTGTGGGGGTTCAGTTTGTTTACATTGTTAGTTGATGAAGACTATATTCCATCGCTTCCTATAGTCCGATAGAGGCAGGGAAGTAACACAAGAGATGAAAGTGCGAAACTACGAAGAACGACTGCTCTTGTGTAAAAGATTGAAACGTTTTCATGTATTAAACCTACTGATTGTTGATTGAAAAACTTGAAAAAGAGCATTTTTAAGAATTTGTATCATTATTAATGTGAGGATTACGGATTTGACTCTTTGGGGCTTATGGATATTTTCCGTAAGTTTGATTTGTATTCGGAGATTGTGAAAGTTTGTACACCATCTTTGCACTGGACAGGAATTAGAATTAAAAGCGCTTTTCTGCAAATTGGATTGAGGTTGTCGGTCATTATCAGGCAGGTTCACGGTTATGACTGAGCTGTGTAAACCCCAATACACACACACACACACACACACACACACAGCAGTCAGAAGACAGTCGCCAAACAGTGATTGCTTCATCAGCGTAAGAGGCAGAACACAAGAGCAAATGTTTTAATGAATAGCTGATGAGTCTAATCAATATGTATGAATGAGTAGCGAGAGCTGCTCGCTTAGTACCTGAACATATTGACGCCGTCACCACACGATAGTGACACGCAGTCATCGCAAAGCAGGAGCGGCACTTGGCAATTGTCGCCAAACCGTGACTCCACGGCCGATTCTTTTCAACTTGATCTCTCAGACAGGTCAGAGGTCAGCCAAGGTTTCCAAATGACACTTAAACATATTGTTGTCATTTATTCACTGAGCTCTGTTATCATATCATATCATTGACAGCACATATGTTGACATTGATATGCTGCGTCTGTGTATTTGAGACTTAATTTATTTCATAGGGATGACACAATTTAAAAGTTACAATAGAGCAAAGACCATCAAAATGATTTGCTAGATAGTGGCCACAATACAGAACAAACATTTGATTCTTTAACATATAAATCCATGTATTACTCAAGGGTTGTACTAAGATGGTCTGAGAGAAGCATTTTCTTAATTGCTTTCACTGCTTTTGGTAGAAGCCGCACTAAATGAGCTTTCCAGTGCTGCTGTGCCGCTGCAGATGGGGACAACAGCAGTAGATCGAGTGACAGGAGGATTACAGCGCGGACAGATGGCCGCCGTGGCACCGCCAAGCAAGGCTCTGGATTGAAGCCAAAGCGGGAAATACAGCAGGTGACCAGAGCAATATGGTGTCGGGAAATTACCTACGGGAAACGCATCTTGAGCCTCCAAAGCGCTCTTACTCATTCTGATTCCAGTCAATGCTGGTAATGCTTGTAATCTACGTTATCATTAAAAATGATTGTTTGTTTTTTCCCCTTTATCTACAACCTTAGAACAGGTACATTATCTGTGTTTGACTCTCACGTGCTGCTTCAGTTTGGCAGAACATGGAGGGTTTTCTCGCTGTCCGGAGGCTCATCATGTGACGGCGTGTCTGCATCTTGTGATGCAGTGCTTTCAAAATCCAGGTCACGATCTGATGACACAACCGACTTCTAACCCTATCCCTTTGGCAACAAACAACGTGTATGAGCACACTACGCGCTCAACAAGCCAACACTGCAAATCCCAACCACGTCTGCTAAGGATTCAGGAAACGACGCATTCCTACAAAATGAAACCCCAACAACATGTGTAACGAATAAAATCTTTAAAAGATCCCCCCCGACACTGATCATTGTTAAAATTAAAGTAAAACATGTAAGAAGTTTAAACTTTGCTCAAAAAATGTGTACTTATTTGGTCAAAATTGATGTTGTCTAGACTGATGAGGTGATATCATTGTTACAATAAACGTAATAATAAGACTAAAATAGGACTAGTTGTCATCAGGTAGCGTTAGCACTGCACTGTGTTGTGCTTGCTACTGAATGTAGACATGATGCTTTTAATGCTTTCAACAGTTAACAAGGACTAAGGACAGGACAGTGTTTTCAGAGCTGAATCGGGTTGACATCCTGGATACTGTATGTCCTTCTAACGCATCTTGCATTTTGTCTGCTTCTTTCTGAATTTGCTTTTTTCATTTTCCAAAGGCCTGGTCATCGTTCATAAGGGAGTGCAGTCAGTGACAGTGTCGTGGACGTGGTCAACGGGGGGTGGGGCTTAGAAACAATTAACTGCAGCTCCATCAAATATTACATTTGCTCATACAAAGAAATGAAAACGTCGGTAACTTTAAAACACCATAAGAGTTCCGACCGAGCAAGGACTCACCTGCAGCATACATGACCGCTAGCATGATGGAGGAGATCCATGCGATCTGACTGTAGGAACAATCAAAGATGATCTGGATGTCTTTGAAGTAGACGGTGATGGCCTTGGGGAAAGCGTACGAGAAGCCGATGGAGATGAAAGACGCCAGCACCACGGCCCACCCCCAACCGCCGTCCGGCGGAGGCGCGGCGGGGGAACTTGTGGACGGGGGCGGCATCACTGGCCCACCTCAACGCTGACTGTTCACTGCAACGACAGGAAGGGGAAGGGAAAGAGGAAGATTGCGTGTTACCACCAGCGTCCTGTTGTCCCGTCTCCTTGGGAAAACGTCACAGATCGTTACCGACGACACACATGTATCCGATCCCCAGCTCCATGTTGACTGTACACAAACAATGAGGCCGAGGGGATTAAGCAGGTGGTCAACAAATATGTGCCTTCATTTAGATAAGCTGCTAGCGGTAATATGACACCAGCGGGGGAGCAAGGGGACACCACAGGTCCACGTCCTGCACTGTGATAATTACCGCTTTCAGAGGGCGTGCATTCACTTCACCTGAGTGGAGCAGCCCCACCCAGTATTCACCGCGTCAAGTAATGGAAACTATACAACGGCTGAAAACTGACAAAGGCGTTTGAGCCCAGGTGTTGCTGTGTGCAATGCAAACAAACCCCAACGTCACATACAAAGACGAATGTCCACATTCACACTTGGGGAGTTTGTTTTCTTGACAAAGTGCCTTTCAAGGAGAAACACAAACATCGTAGTAGAAAATGTGTAGCTGTTGTGTCTAACCTACAGCCGCACAACTAGTTCATAGCTCACACTGAGGACGTGGTTACACGGGACGTGGGACATATTTAGTGGACAAAAGAGTGCCTGTAAAACAGTGGATAAACATTGAAAAGGCAAATGAAACCACAGCCTGAGATGGAGGAAGCTAGATGGGTTTCAGCAAAATGAACACTCAGGAAGAATCGACAGTTTTTCTCATGTTTGCGTTCACAAGTGAGCAAACATTTGACATTAGTTAAGTGCGTTTGCTAATAATTTCCCCTACTAATTGCATTAGCTACTGTACCTGCAGCAGAAGAGAGTAACTAACGGAGGAATTCACTAAAACGTCAGGCTTAATTACTTTTTTATAGTTAATAATATTAAATAAAAACCTCCCCTTTTTTAATCTGAACCTAGATTTCCGTTTAAAAGTTAGGAAATCTCTGTTGAATAAATTTGGACAATTCTTCTTTATTTGTATTCAGTTTGTGTTTCAAAAGAATGGTGTCCTTTTAAATGATTTATTTCCAACAATATAAATCAGAATTCCTTTCCATGCAACTGCAGCTAAATTGGAAAATGCATGCTTCTATGCTGCTATGGTGTGGGGGTTTTTCTATACAGGCAAGATTCCAATACCTGAACCTGTCCTTGTGTATATATACTGTATATACACATATATATATACATATATATATATATACATATATACATATATATATATATATATATATATATATATATACATATATATATATATATATATATATGCTGGAGGCTTGACAGTGACACCAAAAAGTGTTTCAACTTGATCATGGGTTTGAATCATTAACTTACATTTCTAAGATAAGCCTGACATGGAAAAGGGGAACTGTAATCATTTTCTGCGTTTATCATGACGCCCATGAGCCCTTTCACATTACAATATTGATTCATAGTAAATAGGTATTACTGCTAATCTTTGAAGAAATCACTCGTATCTTTCCGTTAGGGATGTATTTTTAAATTTGTAATGAAACATAATAATTGAGTCACACATACATTTTTGAAAGAATGAAAAAACAGGGAAAACAAATAGGACAAACTAATTAACCTGATTAATGAAATTCTATTTATTAAGTCTATGAATTCCAAGAAAAACTCAATAAGATGAACTTGCCTTTGTTTGCAAACAAAACAGGGTTGGTACTTGTGATGCTGGCTGTCTGCACATAATAGGAAATGCTGCGTTGAAACATTGTTATTAGGAAAACTGGCTTGGTGAATGGAAATATCACGGTGTATATGCCTTGTATTGCCGCTTCAATCAGAGTTGGAGATTATTCCTTTCCATACAGTAGGTCTAATCCACACTAATCAGATTACTGGCAGTCCACAGCAGCCCTCTGGTAGCAGACACTGGTTTTGATTGATTGAACGTGACCACAATGCACGGACAAACCTCATAACTCATAAGCTGCTTAAGTTGATGCGCTCGAATGTGAAGCTCAGAACAGATTGACCATGAAATAGCAGCGAAGAATGGAGGACAAGGCACACTTCCAGGCGAGCTTGACAAATTTGGTTTATGATCAACCACATTAAGTATATGAGAAGTCAAACAGAGCAAAGTCGCCCTTCAGTTTCTGCAATGTCAACACTTCCCTTTAGAAGCCCGGATCCACGTTGTGTGCCTCCGTGTCCTTCACTTGACACCACGGACGGAGGAGTGACTGACGCCACAGGTGTGTTAACACACAGGTGAGGACCGGATCCAACTGAACTCCAGTAACCACGATGCCTGGAACTATCGATCGATGTTAACATATTAATCAACAATTACGTCCCTTCTCGTCAGCCAGCAGGCCCGGCGATTATTTTGTGTTTCAGTTCCTTCTATACTTACTATTGGCCATTAAACTGTAATAATCCAACGATCTTGCAGTTAAGGTCTTGACTCCGTTGTACATAGCATCTGCGTATAAGCCGCTCCTTAACAGAGCAGCAACTTCAGTCCTCCAAAGTGGCAACACAGGAGGCCTTTGGGCTCAGTACTGTTTGTAGATCGCTGGCGTTTTCAACGGGCAAATGTTCTGGTGCATATAAAACATAAGGAAATAGACTTGAGGCTCTGCCTTGTGATGCAGCACACATCATGTGCGAACAGCTTGTTGATTAAACTAGAAGTGGATCTGTTCTGTCAAAAGCCTCTGAGATGGAAGGATTAAAAACTGCGGCTCAAATGCGTAGACGCACGTAGATGTAGATGCACTTTTATTCCCAAACGTCCATGCGGAAAAAGGAGTAAGGGCCCCAATCTTATCCTGAACGCAAAGTGGTGCAGTCTTGACCAAAGGGGTGGACTGACGAGGAGACATTACCATCCCAGGGACCCCAACCTCTATTCAAGCTGCTGTAGAAACATGTGGTCAACATGTGGCAGTCCAGAAGACACAATCCCCAAACAGATTTAAAGGATTTTTGTGTAAACTAAGGAAAACACGTCTTAGATGTATGTACTTTGCTAAAAACATATGAATAGTATAATCCATTTCTGACATTTAATCTCAAAAAGATCTCACTAAAACTCTTCTTCTTTCTCACAGGCTGGGAAGGATTGTCAGGCACAAAGGCTGCGTCCAGTGTCCCCTGCTTGTACTTGGAAGTGAATGTTTGGCTTCACATTGTTGACGCTCCACGAACAACAGTGCTGAGTGAGCAGCAAGGAAAAGGTAGGAGTTCAGGGACCAAAATAGCGTTTCTATAATCAAATCATCCCAACCGGCAGAAGCTAATAGGGCGTACTAGACAGCAATACATTCTTGGAGTGCATCTCGTGTTTGTGTGTCTGTCAGTGTGACCTCCGAGGACATCACTTAGTACCTTGGCAGCAGGCCTGGACTGCACTATTTGCACCATGGAGGGACACGGGGTCTCAGGTTGTATTTCAGATAGGTTCAAGTAAAGGAGAAGGTCACGGACGGGGCTGTCAAGGAGACTTTTTTACTGTGAAATACACAAGTGAAACAAAAAACAAAACTAGGTAAGTTACAAATGGGATAAACGGTTGGGATAAAAGTGTTGAAATATTAACAGTGAATATCTTGAATAGACATCCTAATAAACACCAGCGTTCACAGATTTAATACAATTATTGAGTAAGTAATTTGGCCAGGGAGCGGAAACCAAAGATCTCCTTTCTCTTTGCTGTGAGTATCGTCTTCCCGAAGCGATGATTCTCAAACAAGATTTGATAAGGAAAATGAATCATTTAATAATAATAACAATTGCATGTGGTGATAACTTTATGTGGTAACTTCTTTTGTTATTTGAGAGATATTTGGACATTTCCACACAAGTGTTTGATAGAATTGAGACTTCTTGGAGCCAGCAATTAAAACGGGAAGAAAAGAACTGCAAAGGTCCCATTCAGAGGAAGTAGAGCTCCTCCCCTCCATTTCCCACACCGATTAAAGCTTTCTTTTGACTTCTTAGCTGCTAAGTGGACTCACTTTTTTCTCCTTTCACTTTCACTGATAGCGGGCCAGTGATTACTCAGTAATGGTTTCTTAATGTGGCCTTTTGTGAAGCTCTGCAGGACTCGTGCTGTAATGAAGGACGGCAGAAGGTGAGCTGACTGACAGGTGCTGATGTGGGAACAAGTCTTAATGAGAGTCCGGGAGCAAGAGGACATTCCTGCTCAGCCTGTATACGTTTTACGATACGCATCGTTGGAATTACGGGCTCCGCCTCGTAATATTCGCGAAGACCTTGAACAGCAGAAATATTCAACGGTTCCATTTAAATGCCGTTTAGATAAAACAGGTTCTTTAAGCCCCGTCAAACTCCTGCCAAACGGAAATATGACCTCTACTGTCAGCGACGGCCACCAGCGTGACCCTCACGCCACGCCTGCCGACCAAACCAACTGTCACGAGACTTCAAGTTATGGCAACGCAGGATTAGCCCCGAGGTAACCTTGGAGCAACACTACTCACGTTGTTGTACAAATGGTTCATTATTAACTTAACAGGAACAATGGGTGCCAAACCGAACCACGCGTCTCATTCGTCCTATCAGCGTCTGATTCCGCTACCGTGACCTTGAAGCCGAGCACCAGCAAATGCCACTGGAACAATGGCTCCCTCAGAACGCTGCTTTCTAAAGAAAACCACACATCTCACCCGTAAGATGTACTAAGGCTATGATACATTCAACGTATTTGTCAAACTTGATAGTTTAGTACCTTGATTTTTAAAAAAAAAATTCAAGTGGACTGATACATTTCCATAAACACGCCTCTGACCATTAACAAATGTATGGAAAACCTCTGGCGAGACCAAATTTGTGATTCACTGACAGAAAAAGAACATTCACGCAGCACCGTGTTCTTGGTGGTTGCAGAAGCTCTGTGGACACAATAACATGCTGGGATTCAGGCCATCCATTCCACTTTTTCCATGTGGGCTCGTCAACACTTCGATTGAACAGCCAATCCCAAGCTCCCGCCTCTCCCACGCCCCTGAACACGCCATGAAGGTCAGAGGCACTGGTCTCTGCTGCGTCTTTGGGTTGCCACTTTGTCTCTCTCTCTATCTCCTTGTTTCTTGCCTGCCTCTTTCCATTCAACTGTTGAATGAAGGCCAAAGAATTCCATACAGAAAAACAAACGGGGAAAACTTCAGGCCGTTATGTTCTCTTTCCTTGGCTGAAATCCTTGATGATGACAGATTTACAGAAGCACTTGCCCTTTTACCCACATAGCCTTTTGTAACAATAAATAATCATTATGTTCCTTTTTAGACATGATTGTAATTGCTACTATGACAAAAAAAGTTTACTTACTTTGCCCATCTGGCATCGGTGTTGGACATGGGGTCAAGTGGATTGTTGTACAACTTGTATTGGTGTGGTGAATTAAACTAAACTACATACATTTTGACCACCTCATTTGAATAGGTTTTTAGTGGGGGGGGGTCATCAAGTGAGAGTGGAATACAATGCCTTGTTCCATATCAGGTGTTATCAGAAACAACAACCGATAGAAATGTATTAATATCTGCGAGGTACACAAGAGCACAACCCGTCCGTGTAATTCCTAATATACTACGTGAGAACAGACTCACCAACGAAATATGAAAAAAATGTTGACCTTTAACAACAGAGTTATGGAACAAAGACGTCACTGCTTTTGATGGAAACATATATTGTGGAAAAACAACCAAAGAATGTGCAGGTATCCCTCAGACTGAAACTACAGGCGAACAAAAGCTGAAACAAAACATATACACTATATATTTGAAAAGCCACAAACAGATAAATGGGGCCAGTACGACCGGCATGGTTTCCGATGTCCTCAACAACGAACAAGCGCTGTGATGCAAACTGCGTATTGAACAGGAAAAACATACTTTTTTTTACCAGAATTACATGAGAGGATTGGTATTACTCCCATTGGTTATGAAGCTGCCACCTAGCAGGTGATCTTAGCTACAGGAGGTGACAGGAAACACACCCATCAGGCCAAACAATGTGCTTTTTTTTTATAGGTAAGTCTGTGAACAGGTTAAACAAAGAAACATGTTCATTTTGGGATGTTAGGTGCTGGCAGGTGGACAATGTTGGCGTTGATAGAAAATAAAACACAGCTTTGGCCATCAGCTTGTGGAGGCTTAGGTTATAGCTATATTTCCGTTGACGATACAGTTACATACAAGTCATTTAGCTGACGCTTTTATCCAAAGTGACCATAAGTGCATTTAAACCATAAGGATACAAACAGAAAAGAACAGAAAGCGCAATTTACACAAACATTACAGTTCGTTCTCTAGTTGTAGCATTCTGGCAGAAACTCGTATCCTGTAGATGTTACTTTGGGCCACAGTGGCTATAGGGATCAATAACAAATGGCATTACATTACATTACATGTCATTTAGCTGATGCTTTTATCCAAAGCGACTTACAATAAGTGCATTCAACCATAGGGTACAAACTCAGAAGAACAAGAAACAAGAAAGTGCAATTTCCTCAAATAAGCCAATGTACTATTTGCTATAGATGAGTGACGTTATAAGTACAATTTAAGTGCTACAATTTGTTAGTCTTTTAGTCGAGGTAGAGTCTGAAGAGGTGTGTCTTTAGTTCGCGGCGGAAGATGTGAAGGCTCTCTGTGGTCCTGGTGTCTTGCATGAGCTAAACTCGCTTAAAGATGATTGACACGCTCTTCCATAGCAGACTAGTAGCTAGGTGAATAATAGCCTTTCAACTGTCTTAGTGTAAATAAACAGAGAGCAGTGATACATTGTCCAGTGGATAAAGGTGGCATGGAGATATTCTTACAGATCATCAGCTGACCTGGAGGGAAGTGGAGCACTCACAACTCACCCTGTGCCGGAAAACGAACAAAACAAAACCCCTCTTTCTAATAATAAAACTCCCTGTTTGCTGGCAGGAAACGTGTAACAGTTGGATTCCCATTAGGAACACTAGGTAGTGAGGGAGGCAACAGCAGAGCGACTCCTCAGCACTGAGGCCCAATCATATGATGCTGCTGATGCAAGGACAGCGACCGGATGAAGCCAGTTTAAATGACCAAGGCCTACATGGACTAAACAGTTGCGTTTGCTTTATTTAAAAAAACGGTTTGAATTGTTATATTCATATATAATTTCCTCCGGCAATTCCCGGGGCACAACCGCGTGGAGAGGGAATCACACACCTCTCTGCAAACTGCTCCTGAACGCATCACACAATGTTAAATCAAACGTCAACTCACGCCGTCTGACGCTAAAAAGCTCTTTCGCTTCATGTATACTATTATTATTATTATTATTATGCTTATTATTATTATTAATGCATTCTCGCTCATCGCAACCTCATCTCTGCATACCGCGGCGTCCCAACGACACCGAAATCCCCCGTTAAATATGTCAGATCACACGACAGCGGCGGCTCGGTAAAAAAAAAAATTAAGACATTAAATGTGACTTTACCTTTTGAGGTGGGGTAGTGACGTGTGTGCGCGCGCGCGTGCAAGATGCGGGCTCGGTGTGACCTTGGATCAGAGAGATGCGTCTCGCTCGCCGAAGGCTCTTGTGTTCGAATTTCCTGAGCGAGGCGCTGGATGACGTGACGCGCGCGCGCGCGCAGGAGAGGGCGGCGCGCGCCGGCCGCGTCGTGCGTCTGTTTTGGAGCAGAGCGGCTCGGAAGGAGCGGCTCGGCCGCTCAGTACTACTCGTTACTCGTTACCTCCCGGGCGGGCCTGCTGTACCGCGTATCCCCGCTGCGTCGTGTCCGGTTCGGGGTATGAACGCACTTCACTGATGGGTAGATCCGTCGCCTAACCCTTGAAGCGGCAAATAAATAGAGAACCGATATATATATTCTGTTATTTGATTTGTTATTAACATAAGTTGAGCACAACATGGTTGTAATTGAGAAACCTTTTTTCTTATTCTTAATACCTAATAGCAATAATGATAATAAGCAGAAGGAGCTGAATTAGTATGCATGAAACCATTGAAATATAGGTTAACAACAATGCAACATGTAACAGTACGAAAAAAGTTCAATGAAAGGGTTATTCTGGATAAGGGCATACTGTTAATAATAATCATATAATCATTTAAAAAGTGGCAGTTTAAATAGTGAGATAAAAGTTGAAACATGAGTTAAATCAAGCGTTGATTTAATTAAGTGTGAGGGAAGTGCAAGTATGTCAGTGGCCCTCAAAGCCGCTGAAATGGGATTTTCTGTACATTGACTTTTACTCTTTCGCCATCAGATGTCCTTTGCGTGCGTAAAGCCACTGGCATCACCAATGAAAAACCCAATCTGGGTTAAATTAATGTGAAGGGGTCTCAATGGAGCCTTTGCATTTGGTAAGGGGGACTTGTAGAATGTGAAGAAGACTTTTCAGAACACTGCACAAAACAACGGGGATCATATGACGTTACCAGTAGAACAAATCTGATAAACTTAAGAAGGAAAGAGCTGTTGGTTGGCTTGTAATGAGGCTGCAGAGATACAGAAGACCTCCAGGTTTTGGAGTAACTTACTCACTTTGATAGAAATTATTATGATAAATCATTAATCATTCCTAAAAATGCATCAATAGCAAAGTTGCTGGTTTTAGTGAAATGCTCTCTCTCTTCTTTCATCCTGTCAGAAATATTTGCCCTTCCCTTTTGAAATCACCCTATACGCAACGTGTCGACACACAGTAAAGTATTTAACAGGAATCCTGGCACGTGGCCAAATGGCACATAGAAAATGCTATAGTGGTGGGCACCATTGTTTGACATTGTCTGAAAGGCCACTACGTTTATTCAGTTTTGAGGCACCATACATGGTGTTTTTTCTAAGCCATAAGGCTTTGTAAAACACTACATAAGTGATTCTGAAGGCAGAGAGTAGCAAGGTGTCAATGCCTGATCTGTTTTATTTTAGATTTACACCGTTAACAGTAAACACCTGTACATTCTCTTGACTCTACACTTTGTAGAACTAGATTAATCGTCCAAAATAATGACGTTTTTCCATTCGCATACAGTCTCTGCACTATACTAAACAGGCCCGATGACTGTGCGTACATGGCGCTTTCATATCAACAGAACCATGCACTGCTGCTGGTGGGAAACTCACACGATCCCTCACAGTTGTAAAATGTCAACAAAAAGCTCTCAGGTTGTGGATAAAAACACAAACATAAGAGCTCAGATTATGGAAGCATGGTGCTCCCACAGTCCAAACAGAAACTCCAGACAAGCTCGCACTGTTGAGGTGGAGGTGCGGCTCGCAGGGGAAGCAAAGAGAAACTTGTTTTTCGGGTCGCAACCGTAATGTATAGAACAGAGCAGATGAGACTCATGGGGACTTAGGGCCTGTAAGATAAATGTACATAGAAATCTAGGTACAAACACACTGTTGTTTTAAAATAATTCATGTTATTAACTCTAATTATGTCTCCTATGATTTTAATAAAACATATATTGTGGTTATAGTTAACTTTTAAGTATTTCTCCAGTTTTAAATACAAGCTTGATCAGTGTTTACTTGCTGATCAGCTCCCTCCATCACCTAAGGCTCCTCCCGCTGTGATGTCATTCTGATTACTATGCACGTGTATGACTTCAACGAACATATATTGTAATGACAAGTTTGTGTGAACTGAAATGTTGTCGCACGGGTGTCGTGACTTACAGTAACCAGCTTGTGTGCTCGTTAACTGAGAACACCGGTTAGACATATTGGGCGCAACCCTCAGCACATTCCAATGAAACTGAAAAATGTCTTAAAAGGAAATGAGACAAGGACAGCACGTGGATGTGGAGCCATTGGTGGACATAATATGTCCCACCTGCAGGGTGCGCTGTGGGAAATGAATCCAAACACAAATGAGGATGTCAATGAATTCTCCCTTTTGTTTGAGCTTTTTCGAAATAACTGTCTCATCTTCTTAGAAACTGGTAAAGCCGTGTTGTGTTTTCTGCTGTAGCAGTTCTGGCTAATTGAAAGGTTATTTGGGGATAGTAAAAGATGTTGAATATAAGCTGAAGTGTTAAAATAAGATGGAAAAGCGACTAAAAATGTAATATTCACTAGCAAGGACCACGGCGTGAACTGAAAGCGTTTAGAAAGAATTTATTGAGAGACATGCGGAGACGGGACAGGGAACACTACATTAATAAATATAAATGTTCAGCAGGCTGCACCGCCCATAGTTTGATTCCACTGAATCAAAGCAACGTCCCCAACCTTAATATGCATGCGGGACACTTACTGTAAGTGCACCGTGTGGAACCCTATAGGCAGATGCTCTTCTGCACATCCTTGTTGTGTGGATGGGATTGTTTAAGGAGGGCGGACGTGTGCTACTAAACTATAACAATGAGCGGCTAGAAAGATGCAATGAAAACATGACTTGACGCGGTTTGATCCAAAGCCTTCAGCGGGGATAAATTGTGATACCACCAGCAAAATGATCATAATGAAATAATTATGAAATAGAAATGTTAAAAAGCAAGAACAACTAAAACAAAAAGGGGGGGGGGGGGTAACATTTACAAAGTTTGAATTTGACTCTTTTTTATGGACCATAGGATAGTATTTATTACATATTCTGTTCAGATACATCCGACTCTAAGTGTAAGTCCTGATAAAAACCACTGAACAAAGAATCTACAATGCACCCATCCCGGGGGCCGTCCCCCTCCCCGTGATGACAGGAATGCAGGTAAATCCCACGATGAGATTTAGATAAAGCAGAAAGGGCTTTCTGTAGTTCTGGGCGGATCGAGGGAAACTAGTCCCTCTCCACCATCTCTACCTCTAGAGGTCACTATTCCACAGAAATCACCCTCACATACAGCTTGGAGGAGTGGGGCCCCTGCTCTCAAATCATCTCGTCGTCTCTCACATCGTAACTCGTGCTCTGTGCCGGCTAGTGTTTAACTTAACCGCCCGTGTTCCTTGATTTAAGGTCTGTATTTAAACCCATTTGACTGATGAGACCACCGAAGGAAGAGCCTCTCTCCACACCTCTGTGTTTACCTCTCCTGACAGCTTGTTTCCACCGAGCCGGCGAACAGGGCTGCATTCTCACCTCAACACCTCCCTCTGGTTTGGGGGGCGAGGAGACACCCAACAGCTGTGTCCATAGATACCCTCCACCTGTGTCATGCTGCTTTTCACAACCACGTGCTGCAACCAACCTGTTTCATTCACTCCGCTCTTCATAAAGGTGTCAACTCCCCCCGAGGAGTCAAAGCTCGCAGTTCGTTGTTGACGTTGGGAACAATGGCCGACAAAACATCTCACCAGTAAAGTCTGTTGGACTAAAGCTATCCGTTTCTCCTCTGTTCCCTGTCTGTGTGATGTGCTAAGCTAAGCTAACCAGAAGCTGGCTGTGTCTTCTTATTTACCGTACAGATCTAAGATTCACATCAATATTTATATCTCACAAGACAAATGAACATATTTCCCAAAACACAAATAGGGCTGTTTACTGCAATATCAGGGGAACAAAATTGTTGTTAAAATGTCGACCAAACTTTATTTCCATTTTAGTAGCATTCCCGTCAATATGTGTGAAATTGGATATTGTTTGGTGTGTTCTGCCAGATTTTCGAGTGTTCCTCTACGTACTTGCTGCCAAAAGAAATGTTGGATGGTCCTTTGAAAGAAAACATTTGGGATGGAATCATGGGACAGCTTTTGTCACTGTATATTCATTTAGAGGATCATAGTCTGAAGCTTACTGACGGAGCATCGGTCTTGGAGTTGGGTTTTGATAAAAGTTCATTGGACTTTTAACGGTGGGCTTTATTCGGCTCCAATAGCACATCCTAAGAATTCCAACTGCCTCTTGATTATCGCTTGAACATTGCTTTGTATCGATGTTGCTAACAAGTCTCCAAGACAAAACCATGCTAATATCCGTACACATCCAATAAATATCGATCTGATCGTTTGAAATAGAAGACGTTTTTGTTTAATAAGCATAGATAGATAAAGTATTCTCCTGTCGCCTTCACCCTGTTTCCACTATTTCTATATTAGAATTTCAAAGGGGAGTATACGGCGTATACCCTCCCCCAGCGTTTGAGCAGGTATCTCCTTGGGCTCCAGAAACAAAAAGCTCAAGCTGGGCCCTGAGTGTCACGCGTCGTCGGCCGCCAAACAAAAGGTCAGGATGGAAGACAGCGGAGGTGAGGAGGTTAGAGGAGGAGGGTGAGCCTTTAGGAGAAAAGCAGTGGGAGGTTTGTTGAGTGGGAAAGTTGGGTGAGGGGCTTTCTAGATTGAGCCATAAGTGGCCTTAGGGTGCATTGCTACCAGAACACCATGATTGCCTCAATGCTGAGCAAACACCAAAAACAATCAGGCTGATTGGGCCCCGCCAGGGCAGTGGAAGGGGTGTTACCCAATCACAACTAATAACTTCAACCACTTTGTGTTGAATTGTTATTATTATTAATTATGGATCCATTCAGGGGCAATTAGAGTCTGTTCATGAGGCATTTTAAGGGTGTTACATAGAATTCTCAAACATGTGCGTGAAAGTTGTCTCCCTGAACTGAGGGTTCGGTCAGAACTGTCCCTCTCTAACTGAAAACACATTTCGCCCCTGCGGCCTTTCTCCCCGTTGTCTCTTATCAGATATGTTCGCTTCCTGTGGTCCGTTCAAAATGAGTCACCTATTAACCACACATTGTTCTGAGCAATGACCCCTTTTAACCCATTACTGACCTAATGGCGATGTGGTTTAATCTGACAAGCTCTCTTTGAAATGCTAATGTAACGACCCGTTGCATGCAGGAGCCTCCCAGTGCTGTCATACCGAAGCGGACCTCTGATCCCCCTTCAGCTCTGGCCAGCAGGTGAGGAGGATCAGACGTTTGGAGTAGTGTATTGACTTTTGCTAGATTGGATTTATTTCATTGTTTTGCCCTGAGGCTGTTGATGCACAGATTTTTGGATGAAATGTGTGACCCTCAGTTTCACCGCGTGGAACAAACGTTGGCCTCTTCTTCAATAAGTCCCTGGAGATTTCTTACAGACAAACCTGCATTCATCTGCGAGGTATTTCCATCAGGATGAATATCCCATTGTCTTTAAAAGGTAGAGATGTGTTTTAGCCCAAACCACATTAAGGGACATAGATGCATCTTTCCATGTGCAATCTAATCTAATTCAACCTTCCTTTTTAACTGCAATTAGGCTCCAATCAACTTGTGTAATCAAAGATCATATAAATATTTACAAAATCTATGATTTGGTGGCTTTGACACATATCGAAGGCCTTGAGACTTCTTATTTGGTGGTCTGGTGGTGTGGATAAAGTTTGATTTCTAACAACAAAAAGGACTAACTATGCTGATGCATCCCTCCTACCACCCCCACTGTTTGAACAGCTGGGCTTTCTTTAGCACTGCTGTGGACCCACCGCTGATTTTTCCTGGCAGGTGGGCATGGGAGGTGAGTTCAGTGAAGGTGGGGGGTCTGGAGGGGGAGGGGGGTGGAGGCTCTTAGCAGGACGGAGGTCTGGTGTGACTACTGCCTTGTTTGGTAGAACACCGCTGGAGTTAGGAGAGAAGAGACTACTCTGATTAAAAAGTCTCCCTGAGGGTTATTGTCCTCAGGTAATGGTGACGCTGACAGAGAAGAAATGCCTGAGATATAACAGTTGAAAACAGCACAACATGTCACAAAGAACGTCGTCACAAGGGAGGTGACAATATTAGAGGATCTGCTGAAATGGACTAGTGAGACTAAATGCAACATTAGCACACATACATATATTTGCAGGGTAAAAATGGGGGTTTGCACCATGTTTTTTTCTTATTCTGCACCGTGTGGGCCCTGATTAGTATCTCTATCATGTGTGCCAACATGGGAAACACGTACTAATGAAGTCGAGCACCAGAGTATGTCGTGCAAGCATGCAAAAGGCTGAATTGGATATTAGAATTAGATATTGAATTAACTTGTCTTCAATTCGGTCAGTCGGTGGTTATTGGGTAAAAAGCATGCCAGCTTAACAAATAAAGGAAAACTGTGTGACAAATGAGGGGCATTTTCACCTCAGGGTGGAAGATAATTACTATCGATAACAGCATCAGGCCAATTGCCCTATTTACGCTGTCCTTGACTACAAGGTCAAAGCAAATATGCAGGGTTTACTGTTGTTTTTTAGAAATGAAGGTAACTACTACTGACATCAGTAATGATTTTATATGATATAGATTTATCAAAATTCCACTTACGATAAGAAGCATGCTCCAAACCACCAAAAAAGTGGCTGTGTCTTGCTTGTGTTTATTGGGGGGAATTGTGGGGCGAAAGGACACATGTTGACAAATTGTATGGTCATCAGTCTGGGTCACCACACTCATTTCAAAGTCAGTCCTCCCATTAATAATGAGAGGCAGGCGACCTAACCGGGCGCCACACACTACCTCATTTATCCCCACTGACCGGTTCGCACAGCAGACATTTTGTTTTCGGGCTCTGTGACTTGTGTTTGGCGGCGGCCACACAACGCAGACCTTAACACGGGCCACTTTCGAGCCTCTCAGCCACACGTCAACATCAACCTCACACACAGGCTGAGCCTCGACAACACATGCACTGTTCTGACCTTTAAATGCACATGTGTTTGGGCAGCGAGGGCACCGATGTGGCTCGACACCTGGAATGAAACCGCCGCGTGGACCGGTCCAAAGATCCTCTCCTCCGCACACATGATGTTCTCAAAGTAATAGCACCAACTGTTTTATGTTTGTGGTTTGTTTGGAATTAACAGCCAGACCTCCATCACATTAAACTCACAGAGCTTGGGGAGAAATTCAAGTTCAACAGTCAGTTAGTAAAAAAAAGCAGAGACACAGTATTGTTACAATAATAGAAAATGATGCAACAGTTGTTTTACAACCAACCAAGAGAGCAACCAGTGTTGCTGCTGTCAAACTTGCTGACGAAAGAAATGGACGCCTAAGAAGGTCTCATTAACAAATTCTTCTGCTATATTTTTTCCAGACCTCCCGTGAGAGGTTGACGTGGCAGTAAACTGTACATGAGATCAGCGTGAAATAAACGGAAGAGGATCTGTTACCTGCATGGGTGGATTTGTTGGACCACTAAGTCACACTAACTAACACAATCCTCTCAATACATCCTCTTCTAAAGTTGAAAAGTCTAACTTCTCAGCAAAAAGTAGTCCTTGGAGTCCTGTTTGTGGCCATTTGCCTCTGTTTTAGGAATCATCTGGGTACAACGTATATCCACTCTGTTGAATAGCGAGTTGCTAACTTTGTCTCTCTGTTGTTTGCAGCTGGTCAGGCATCTGAAAAAGCGGGTTGATGAGAGCACTTAGGCTCAATCAAAGGTAAAGCTGTGGGCCGTGAAGAAAAAGAAAGAAAAGAATGAGCTTAAAAAACGCTCAATTAAGCTGAAGGGAGCTGGAACCGGGTGGCCTGTAATTTCGTGACCAGGTGGTATGAAAATATTGATTGGAGCGGCTTTATGATGTGTAGTTTTGGTTTGACACCTACACAAAGCTGCAGCCCCTGCACATTTTTGTTCATTTTTTTTTGTTATAGCCTTGCACAGGCTAAAGCTTAATCAACAGACAATCTAGCAGAGGTCACAATTAAAAGTCACGTTAACATTTGGAGGAAAAGAAAAACGCTTAACATTGAAAAGCGCAGCATAGTTTTAATGTGATGCGTGAACTGGTTTATATTCCCCACTCTTCTTACCTCCTTTATACAAGCAAAATTTATAGAAAACACACAGCACCCACAGACATACCTTCCATGCCACTCCGCTCCTTGACTGCATGTTGTTCCTGGCAGCGAGCGGTACCTGGAGCGATGCATCATGGGTAGGCTTTTTTTTTTTTTACCACTGTTACTATTCTGAGTATAATATCTGGCGGCCAGCCACGCGCAGCATTAGCGGGCCGTCAAGCTCACTGCCAACATCTGTACGTGCTTTGCCCGGGCTGCAGAGGCTGTGGCGCTGCTACGTGTCTGACGGAGCAACTCACAGCTCCACCATCCTCCAAATTGTCTGAGGGTGCAGGTGGAGGGCGGGGGGGGCGTCTCACAGCAAGGGAAGAAACATCTATCATGCAGGCGCCGCTGTGACCAAACAAATCAACGGCGGCTAGAAATATGATTTCACCGAGAGAGGAATGCGAGAGCAGAGCTGCACACTGAATACGCTGTGCAGAGATGGGGTGACGGGTGGGGGGGTGGGGGGATTCTAGGGGCCCACAGCTGGAGAGGGGCCGTTCAGGTGCTCGGCAGACCTTTACGATTGTTAAAACTTTTAATCAAATGAAGAAAAAGGAGAGCAAGGAGTTTACCCGAGGCAGCGCGCTGTTCTCGGAAACAGTCCGATTTCTCGCCACGCACTCGAAGAAACAAGTGGTATTTTCACCGAAGGCTCCAGATTGAGCAACTTGGCAGAGAGAAGCCTCGCTGCTGCCTGGAGTTAGTTTCCAGCGAGAGGCCTCGGCGGAGGGGACCACGAGGAAGCAATCAGCCCATCGATGAGTGGGCCTGTTGGGATGGTGAGATCCCCCCCTCTGTTTTCCCAATGTCCTGCAGGAGTGTGCAGGCATCTAATCAATCACTACGACATGCAATTCCTGCCCCGGCTTCCTGCTAAGTTTGTGTTGTTGTTTGTTTCACCCCCCCCCCCTTGCTGAGAAGTCTGCACAATGTGGTGCAGAACAAAAACACTGGATTCCTGAAGAAAAAGTATTGGTTGTGTTTTGTGGGGAATGTTCTCTTTGCGGTTAGTTATTCGTTTGATTTCATTATGTTTCCGCCACATTGTAGACGAGCCAATTGGAGTCATGCCACGGCTCTTATGTTAATTTGAATAATTTGTTCAAATTAAATTAAACAGCTCTTCGCACTAATAAGTTCATATTGATGATGTGAAAAACCGTAACAACGCTAAGTGGATATAAAGCGTACATTATTCTTTAGGAGGATCACATTAAATCGTCTCGACGTACACGTACTATCTACTAAATCGGTAAATAACCCAGTTCCTTTCTGGCACAATCCAATTTATTGACAACTAATTAAAAAATGACCGAGGAAAGAAAATGGAGCAGCAGTAAAATGTTGCATGCTGTGTTTTGCCAGGAGAAACAGATAAACAACTGCAGGAAAAGGCATTCATTAGAAATAATTGTTAAATAAGACAAATGTATTTCAACGTTCAATCTTTTACCAAGAATAATTTGTGCTAGCATCTTATCTCTAGGCAGCATGCGGGGGGGTCTCCCTTTGTAGTTGCTGCATTTGCTCTTTTAAGAGAACACAAATGAGTTGGCTACCTGACCAGAGGACTCTCGCACCTTTGAGGCCATAAACTGTTAACATGACAATGTGCAAAAAAACAATAGAATAGCTTAGCACCAATCCGCTGCACCGAAAGAGCAGCAAATCAATTCAGTCTACTGACATGTATTTACCCAAAGTGATGTCTGGCACTTATGGTGAATTAAACAGATGTTTATTGTCAACAAAGCAACCGATCATAACATTAAGCAGTTCACAGGGGACCAAAGTGACTGGAAAATACAGCAAACCACACACGTGTGGAGGTTTGAACAGCAAAATGTTGGCCTACTTTAAAAAATGTTGAATTGTAACTGCAGAGAAAGATGTTGTGACTGGAGTGTTCACACGTAGTGGATAAAACAAAAGTCTCAGAAAATGTAGCACTGGTGCCTTCAATGAACATGGACGTTTTGTAAAACTCTTGTCTGAAAATGAATCCTGACTTGGTCCGACTGGTCTATGGGCGTCTATTTGAGTTACCCGGCAGAAAGTAGATATGTTTTACTAATAGTATTCACCAATGAATAACTGTGGCGTAGCCAGCTAAACTGAAAAACAACACATTTAAGTAATATCACATGCTGACCGTGCGACATAATAAGTTAATTTCAGCCACTGTATATATTTTGTAAACTACTTAAGTACTACGAGCTCATCGAGGACTAACCACAAACTTTTTCCATGTACGAATACGTGAAAGAATGAAATTGCAGGTCAATTTTCCCCCTAAATGTTTGAAAACATCACGGCACGCAACATTAATCCCAACACATCGGCCCACATATGTTGGGATTAATTAAAAATATGATATCAGCGTATATTTTCTTCCTTAGTCCTAACTCAGTAGTGAATATGCATTTTGACACATATTTATTATTCGAGAAATGAGTATGATAATCTGCATGTCAAAAGGTTAATGAGCTTGTTTCTTGACGGCGAAGAGGAAGTGCCGGCGGACAGTGAAAGTCTGACCTGGGTCAACGGGAAATTGTTGAACACTTTGCCTGGGGGGGGAAACCTGGCACATCTGCTTGGGCATGAATATCCCATGAAGGGCCTTTGAATGTGGAAATGACAAAGAGCGCGTACCTTTTGAATTGCAAATGTGAATAATCTCAATTGGCTTTCAAGTTTGGAACATCAATTAAAGCCTCTGTTAGTAATTTTGCCTTCAAGGTAAATGGGGATGTTTTGTGTTCTATACAGAAAGGTGGGATTTCGCCTGCGGTCCAATTAGCACTATTCATGAATGATGAGCACACTCACTCCTGGTGTGAGAAAAATGTTGTTTAAACACTATGATCCTATCGTTCTATGATGAGATGCTGATAAAAGCGAGCGATACACCAGGCAGTGGATTTTTGTTTGCAACAACTCAGTACTCAGATTTGGCTTTACTTCACTAACAAGACTTCCCTGGAAAATACTATTGAGTAAGTTGAGTTGAAGAAATCAATGAATTTAATCTCCTAAGTGTAGTAGTTCATCTTCATTTTCACTACTATGAGACAATTCATGGAATAAACCAACTGATTATGTTTGTAGTAAATCATGCGCCTACTGGTACTGCTACAGTTATATCTTACACCTAGCAATTGTAGAATCAATAACATTGAATCGTATTGACGTGTTCAAGGTAAAACTCTGATATGTGCATGACGTGTTCAAGGGAGAACTCTGATATGTGCATGACGTGTTTAAGGGAGAACTCTGATATGTGCATGACGTGTTCAAGGGAGAACTCTGATATGTGCTTGACGTGTTCAAGGTAGGCTAACACTCTGATATGTGCATGACGTGTTCAAGGGAGAACTCTGATATGTGCTTGACGTGTTCAAGGTAGGCTAACACTCTGATATGTGCATGACGTGTTCAAGGAAAAACTCTGAAATCTGAATGAATAAAATGCAATGGAAGTAAAAGTCTAATAAAAAAATGATAATAACTATTCCAAACATGGCATCTCCAGAGCATGTCTGGACTGTGGAGGAAGGCGGAGAATACCGGAAAGAACCCACACTGGTCCACAGTACCTGTAAATTCACACTGACAGGAGAAAAAGAACAGCCACAACACACAACTGAATCTGAAGACATTTTAAATGCATTAAAAAAAGTTTTACTTACTTTGACCTTTCTGCTACAAACCTGGAGGACACACACAGAGGCAGCAGAGCCACAAGGACTACATCTCCCAGGATGCCCCCATGAAGCCCCGCCCCCATCCCCCCCGCATACCTCTGCCGTGCGGGGACCCTGCAGCCGCACAAGTTGCCCCAAACAGCAGCAGCGCAGCACACCGCGCACACACAACTTTCTACCCCCGGAATGGGCGAGTTTCAGAGGAGCGCTTTTCAGTCAGACTCCACATCCACGAGCCGCGGAGCCACGAGGCGTTGGATTTAAGGACCGACTGTGCCGATCGCCGCGTTTTGGGATTAGTTTTTTGGTCACATTGTTTTCCACCAGTGGGGGGTGGAGGGGTTCTCTTGTGTGGCCAAAGGAGGGGAAATGTGTTCCTCGGGGAAGGCCCGCAGTTTGGCGAGTTTTGCGGGTGTTTTTCTGCTGGCGTTGAGGCTCCAGTGCGCATCCGCCGCAAACACAAGGACGTGTCCGCCTCCCTGCGCGTGTTTTGGGGAGCTTTTGGACTGCAGTCGACTGAGAAGGGGCCAGTTGCCAGACACCATCCCGGAATGGACAGTCCAACTGTGAGTCCAGTTAAAGGGTGACATCCTCATGCGATGCGTTTCACTGTTTTAGTTTGTAAATATTGTTGCACCTCTTGTCATTGTGTGGGACGCGTTGGGTTCCGTCTCCCTCCAGCATTCCTGTAGTGGTGGAGACGGAACGGGCTGTAAACCGAATGCAGTGCTGCAGGAGAAGATAACATCGGCCCATTACTTGCCTGTAGATCTCTTTTAGTCACTTAATCCTCGCACAACTTTTCCTCCCTCATCTGAAGTTACAGAAAAATCTGCTCCAGAGTTTATTGTTGAAAATCACACCGGTTGACACCATGTCCTGATTTGTCTCAATAGGCTTTTTTTATTTTTAATCACATCGGTCCTGGGTCCTTGAGGCCAACAGGGAAGCCCAAGCAGCATTTCAGTGTGATTTTACACATCAAAGTGCTTTCGTCAGTCACTGCAAACCTCCCCATCAAAGTGTAAATCCGTGTGAATAAATCTCCCAAGTGCCTGCAGGTAGTGCTTTGAAAACCCAACCCAGGCGCTCTCATGTATCACTTCAGGCAGCAGTGATGGTCCTGCTGCTAGCAGGCTGGTACACACCAACTGCTGCTAGAAGGCATCCATAATGTGTGTGTGTGTGTGTGTGGTTACATCCACATATGCGTTCGCAGAGATCGGTGTTGGTTCAGTCTTCAGGTTCCAGCTTCACACACGTCGAGGCCTTTTCAAAGCCATAAATCACAGGCAGAAGTGTGTGCAGCCTTTGGGCTGCTTCCTAAAGTAATGTCTCCATTACTCTCCTGTTTGCCTTCTGGCTCCGGGAGAGGATGCTGAGCTCGGCCCGTGGAAGCAGAGAAAAACTCCAAACGCAACTTCTATCGGGCCGTGTTGCTTTGTGTTGTGCTTTTACAGATCATCACACACGCTGGATTGCGGTTGGTCCTGCGTTAGGAGGCGGTTCTGGATTTCTATCGCGCCGTGTGAGGCTGGAGGAGCTCTAGATTCGGCGCCTGCTGTAGGGTTTAGTTTTTCTCCTTCTCAAATGTGCTGCTCTGGAAACTTGACGTTGCCAGAGAAAACAGAGCCAGCCTGAGCCTCATAACCGAGGCCGGCCTTCCAGAAGAAAAAAAGAGTTCCACATGGGGGGAAAAATTCTTTTCACTCTGGCATGCTAATTTACGAGTGGCTCTCCAGCACATCTTAAACCCCTTAAACCGCCCGACCCTTTGTTTTCCGGCACCCCATTATTTCTGCTGAATTAGCAACTCCGGAGCCAGCGATGGAACCGATTAAGCGTGCAGGATTAGTTTGAAACAAACTCGCAGGAAAGGGGGGGGTGCTGGACGACTCATGACTATCCAGGATAGATCGATGGATGGATCCAGAAATGGACTCAATTCTTTTAAGGTTTGAGAATGAGGCTACTGTAGTTTTAATTTGAAAACATTAGGTGCATTACTTTGAATGCACCGTGAAAGGTTTAACCTTTTAGAAAGCATTTTGTTTTTTGCTGCTAAAGAACTAACTGGTTCTGGCCGGGTTTCATACTGCCCAGTAATAAAGGCAGGAAGTAAGTTAGGAGGTGGATTTAGAGATACATTAGCTTACATTCCCAGAATTAAACTTGTTACTTTTCCATACAAAACATCGCACATCTGGAAGAGTGGGCTAAAGTCCAAAACCCCGTTAAGATTTAAATGTTACATGCATTTTTTTTTTTGATATACATGTTTTGTTTGGCCAGATAACACACAGGAAAGAGATGTGAAGAACAGAGCGGTAAATGTCGATCCCAGTAGTTTGCTGATGCTGGTCGACAACTATTTTGACAAGCTCAGTGTAGCTACTAGCTCCCAAGCTACAACGCAAACAATGTTCCTGATGCAAAGGACGCAAGAACAATCACCCCTTTTCTATCTTTGCAAACGTTTACGTTCACATTTTTAGGGATAATGTTAACTGTCATCATTGGCTTCGCTTACAGAGAGCGACATTTCCGTCCCCACTATCGTAATCTAGAAGCTCACTCACAGCTCCAGCAATCTGAAGAGGGGCTTATTTATTCACTTTTCCGTCTTTGATAAGAAAGCGGCTGATGCAGACCGAGGCCTGTGCGCGGCGCGTTATCTGCCTCTGCTCAGAGCCCGCTTTGTGAGGGAAGTGGAAGTGTCGGAGCTACTTAGGCTTTATCTGGGGAGTGTGATAGAACACCTTTCCAATATGGCCCCCAGCGCTGGAACGACCGCAACCGCAACAACAACAACAACAACAGCCACACATGTGTCTTTGCCTGGAAGGAAAAGCTGTAGAGTTGAGGGGGGGGTGTCAGGAGGAAAAACTCAGTTGGAGTGGTTGGTGAAACTTTCCACCAAAAGGACAAAAGCCGGCCCCAGAAAATTTGACGGGGGTGTTTCAGATGTATGGAAGGCGTCCCTCTCGCCTTTCCCTTCATTGTGAGCGCATTACCAGTCGGTTCTTCCCCTCCTCCCAGAGCTCCCTGATGAATTCCAGATGAGGGAGGTAAGGAGAAGAAGAAGAAGAAAAAACAACGTGTCTGGCACCGCAGCGTTGATCGTGCGCGGCAGCGTCAATAACTCCTCTGCTTTATGGCACACGAGGCTCCGCTCGACAGACTCCTCGAGCTGCTTTTTGGGCCGCTTTTCAAAACGGACAGCAAGAACCCCAAAAACGGCACCCCTCCCCCTCCCCACCCCCCCCCCCCCCACTCAGGAGGCCGCAGCCAAGGCTGCTTCAGTCCAAGGCTCTATTGGGTTTCATCCACTCCCGTCCAAAAGGGACCTCTGGAATGAAGAAGTAACATTGAGTAAGGCATTTGGAAGATGTGCACACCTCGCTGGAGGGTCGAGGGCCTGAATTCTTCTTCAGACAACATGTCTTAAAATGTATGAAATGGACAAATCAGCCATCGGTGTCAAATCTGTTAGGTCTGGTTCGCGGTCCAGACGCCAGAGAAAAGATCTGGTCCGAGCCTCGTCCGGTGCTGAAACCTTGGTGCGATTTTCTTTTTTCTTCCCCCTGCCGGTTTTGACCTTTGTCCTTTCAGCACGAAGAGTTGTCAGCTTGTCTGTTTTGGCTCTGCTTCTCTGCAAAGCCCTGCATATGAACATCCGCGATGTTCTCCTTTGTGTTAAAGGGGGAGGGATGAAAAGGTTAGTTTTAGGCTTTTTCGTTTGCAAGAAAATATATTGTTCCAGTCTTGTACTGGTCCAATAGTTTGTTTTCGGTCTGAATTTAGTGACACACAATCTTTGAAACAGAGTAATGAAGTTCATTGAGAACCAGGTTGAAAAAAACTTCAAAAAGATGGCGGACCGTTTCTTAGTGTCTTCGTGGAGACTTGAGGTGTTTGGTTTTTCTTCATGAAATCTCCCGCCTGTTAGCATGTCGTAAATCTCATCTCTTGCTTACTTTTGCATTCACCCGCCATCCGTGTCTTATAACCGTGGCTTTTCTTTGATGCATGCCCTCCAAGGTACAGTCAATTTGTATCTTATTATGTTGGTTACTTCGGCGCAAATGGAAACACGGTTCATGGTGTATACTTTACCTTTTGCTTCTTTTTCTTCTTCTCAGGGACCTGAGCCATAACAAATTGCAGGTGCTAGACAGCACTTTGTTTTCCAAACTACAACATCTCACTGAAATGTAAGTATGCCTTGTGTTCCCAGCACCCTATAAAGTAAACACAGGTTTTTCCAAACACCCTGCATCGCTGTGCATTTGACAAACTCTTTTTCTTTTTTCCTTTCCTCAAATGTGCACAGAAAGCTGAACCACAATGAACTGGATGCGATACCGGATTTGGGCCCTTATGCTTCGAACATCACAACGCTCATTCTGTAAGTAAAACCTGTTTGGCTTCAGCCGGGCCTGGAGGATACTCCTCTGCCACAGTTGTCATTGCTGGTCAAAGCAGTGAGCTAGGAACTTCCCTTCCTTCCCTCCGCACACACTTTTCCCTTGGGAGAGCGAACCCTTTTGGCTGATCCGGTTCCCAGACTGTGCAGTCTGAGACATGGCAGCCGGCCCCAGACGGGTCACGTGGGCAAAGACGAATGCCATCAACAGAAATGGAAATGTTGTGTTTGGTGGCTGCTGCTGCTGCTGCTGGAGTATTTTTAACCTGGAGGCAGTGACGTGACGCGGGGGGGGGGAAGGAAAATTCGTCACATGAAAATCCAAATTTTTTTTTTTTATGTGGGTGGATTACAGGTTTCTGTGTGGCCCTTTTTTATGAACAAAGAAGCATCCTTGAAAATGTAACAGTACCTTGGTACATCAATAGAAAGTATAATGAATCATCTTTTTGGTAAAATGCAGCGGGATCATGAACCAACTGTGAGATAAGTCACGGTAAAACCCATTCAAATTCCGTCAGGATCAGACTCCAGCCAGAAGACGCCTTGGTATTTTGTTGTGCAATACGTGCTTTTGCAAGATCCCCAGATATTAGTGTGTGAAACCGCAACTCTTTTATTTGCCTTCTGTGGCATGCCTCTTCAAAAACCGACCGAAGTGAAGTTATTCTGGAAAAATGTATCCATCTCCCGGCTTGATGAGGCGTATTCCTCATCAAGCCCCGACACGACTCTCCGCGGTCGCCACGGGGCACGAAGAGTAACACAATTTCTTTGCACGTTTATCACTGAAGTGTCACTTCCAGCTGTACGTCTCGGCCCAGGAGGATAAAACACGCGCCTTTCTATCTCAAGATCACAAAATAAAATGGCTCATTGTTCACTTGTCCTCAGTACATTGACATTTACGAACATTTGTCGGTGAAATTAGTTGTTTGTTGCTGCTAATTAACTAAACGTGTGAGTTGAACCACCATAATCTTTGTAAATAAAGATTTGGTGTAACCAAAGCACAAGGGGCCCAGTAATGTCGGTTAAGCACAAATACTCGTCTAAACTTTGCTAACATTAGCTTATATTAGCCAACATTTGCTACTTGTCACAGAATACCAAGGAAGCCAGTTGTACTCTTGGGTTTTTACCAGAAATAAAAGCCGTAGGTCTTTTAATGGTCAATGGTCATTTGATTTGTAGGTTATGCTCACACTGCCTTTTTGTGTCAACGGATCACATTTAAACACACACAACTCTAGTTATTAGCTACTCGATTTTTAACATGAGGACTCTTCACAAACTGGAAAAAAAAGCACCACACTGTCAATCCATTAATCTGCAGTCTGTTAATAAAGTCATGACCATGATTTTATTCCACATTAGCCAAAGCAATGAGAAGAAGTCATTAACGTTTCCACTCGCACCGAGCGGGTCGCCCTCCCCCCACTCCTCCAGATTCGGTTGCGCAGTGTGATTTTCTTTTCCTTTTTTCATAATTTCTTTCCCTCCTTCCAGTTTCTCCAAGCTGGGAGCAGTAAAGAGAAGGGGGGGGAAAAAAGTCCTCAGGGTATCAAATACCACTTATTCAAACAGCCAGTCAGACATTGCGGCAGCTCTGGCCGACTCCTTTGACCTCGCAGCCCCGAGTAAAAACAAGCGGCAATAAGCCCGCAGCTGGTAGTAATTGATCCATGATCATCTTAATTAATTGAACAATTTCCCAGGAATTTGTGGAGGGCGTAAACAGCGCTTCCACTAAATCCCTCTACCTGTGTTCAGGCGGGTTCGACAAACGACCAGGAGATTCCAGGTCTGATTGGGTTGGACTTGTTGGTATGTGGATGGACATGGGAGCCCTGTTGGAGATGAGAGTTGAAAAACAACGGGCTCAGCGACAAGAAAAGGCACATTTAAGAAGTCAGAATGCAAAACGTATGTTTGAATCTTCACAGCGTTTTTAGAGAAAAACGTTGGTTTGAGTTGAGTTTTACAGTTTTACTGTAATGTAATGTAATGTACAGCTCCCCGGTCATTTGTTGTGACGGGCTCTTCGGGTTTGCATGTTTATAGCATGTTCATACAATCCCTCCTTCTCCTCACGTTCAGATGATCAGCCAGCAGAGTGAGACGTATGAGTTTAATATGGCGTCTCAACAGCGATCGCAGACCCGGTTTTCATTTCAGGCGCCTCTGCAGAGAGAGAGGGAGTCATCGGATGGCTTCTCAAAACTCATTCTTTTTCCAATAGGAAATACCACACACACTAACGCACCACCACACTATGCGTGTGCGCACACACACACACACACACACACACACACACACACACACACACACACACACACACACTACGAGCGAGACAGTTTTAGAAAAAGCGTCTTTCCATTTAAAGAACTTCCCCCATTAAGGCATCAGTTTCTGCTCCTCGGAAGGAGCTTTGCTGAAAAAAAGGAAACGACAACAACACAAAAAACCCAACATGGATCGTTGAATTCAACTCTCAGTGTGTGAAAGTGGTCATTTTGAAAGCCACAAACTCGTTGCTGCCAGATATGCGCTTGTTCGAATCGACATTGTGTTGGTACTGAATGCGAGTGATTTTAAAAGGAAAAAAAAGGATTTACCGTCTCACATTTTAGGAATTCAAGTTCTAATGAGGGCTGGAAAGTCTGGGACTGTGTGCAGATAAAGACTTGTTATTGTGAGTCTTTATTTTGGGAGTGTTGCACTGACTTTAAACCATGCAGCCGTTTGTGTGGTTCTTATCGCAGCAGCACAACAGCATTGATTTTACTCGCCTCGGGTTAATAATGTGTATGAATTCTATCAATACTCCTGATGGCCGCGCTGTTTATTGACTCCTGGCCCGCCCTCCATTGACTTCCACTAACGGCAGAAAAGCCCCACAGCCACAGTTCTAAGGGGCCCGCAATCACGTCATCTGATAGCAAAGTGGATGCACGGATTGGACGTGCGCGTCATTGAAGTGCTTGTTTGTTTGTGTGCAGAGGGGACGGAGGAGTACTCATTGAGTTGTTGGCGGGGGGGGGTTGGGACCGGACCGGGTTAGCAATTGTTTGGCACCGCAGTCAGAGTTTATGGTCGGCTACGGTACTGCAAAGTAGCCAATCAGAGACGGCACGGAGTAATAACGTGCCCTGTGACATTAACTCGAACTCTGAGGTCCAAGCAGTAGGCAGGCAAGCCCCCCCCCCTTTCCCCCCTGCCCCCTTCCTTTCCAAGGGCAAACTGGAAAGACTGGTTCTTTCCCACCAGGCTGCCTTCACCTCTCTCAGCGGCCAGTCAGCGGAACATGAAAACCGAGATACAGGGGGTGTACGCCGCGCTACGGCCTGGGACCTGCCCCCCCCTCCTCCCCCTGGAAATCCCCAAACAAAAGAACTACCTGTGCCCGATTCTTTATTGCTGGCAACAATCTGTATTTTACCGTCGTCTTTAACTTAGTGCCAGAGGGACAATGTCTGGAGGGAAGGGGGAAGCAAACTAGATTTCCATATTGCAGAGCATCAAACCCCAGATAGCAATATAACAATTTAATGATTTGATCATTCAGTGCTCAAATTCAGTGCCTCAGAAATCATTTTATTTATGTAATTTTGGCTTGTCTGCACCCCCCCCTCCACCCCCCCCCCCTCCCTTTTCTGCTGCCCCCCTGCCGACAGCACCAAGGTTAATTTGTGCATCAAGCTCAAACTCGCGCGTGTTATTCCTTCCATCTTGTGCCTTAGACAACTCTGGAATCTTCCCGTGTGTGTGTGTGTGTGTGTGTGTGCGATGGCCAAGAGTATCATATCTGGGAGGTGTGTGTGTGTGTGTGTGTGAACAGACAGGTAATAACACCTGAAATTTGGAATATGATGGAAAACGGAATCATAAAAACGAACAGGTCTCGGAAAGGTGTAGCTGCAGCGAGGGGAGGCGAGGAGGAGGAGGAGGAGGAGGAGGAGGAGGAAGAGGAGGCGGGGAGGCCGTAACCATCGCAATGAATACTGAAAACGAGGCCTGTAGTCTGGTGCTTCGGAGGGAATTCCTACCGCCCGCCCCACCCCTCACTCTCTCTCCCTGTGTGCTGCCGAGCCTCGTACACAAAGGGGGCACTGTACGGGCTCTGTTTATAACCGAGCAGTCCCCGCACAGCAATTTAGGAGGCGTGCGGCTCAGGAAATTGCTGGCTTCTGCCGAGGCATGCTTTCACTGAGGGAATGGTATTCATCAGCCGAGTAATTGGCAGGTTACCTTTTTTTTTATTTTAAATACCTTGTTGGTAATTACCTTATAAACAAAATCACACATCGCTAAACCAAAAGGTTGTTTGGACTTGGTTTTGAGGAGCTAGAACATTGATCACACCGAGCAATTTGTAGTCATCCTAGAAAATCTGCAACATCAGCACACAAAAAAAGCGTTTCGCTGTGGGTGGTGAGTTAAGAGTGTGACACTTTGCCTCCTTTTTAACACTGCATGCTAATTGAGGGACGTGGACATGTTTGCATACCTGGAAACACAACCCTGGTGTGCGCCGATAGTCAAACACACGGTATTTTTGTCATTTATTGGAGCGACGGTGTCTCTTGTTTTTAGAGCAAACAACAGGATCACCAGGATCTCCGCCGAGCAGCTGGGGCCCTTCCTCGCCCTGGAAACGCTCGACCTCAGCAACAACATCATCGTGGAAATCAAGGCCAGCTCCTTCCCAGCTCTGCCCCTCAAGAACCTGTGAGTGTCTCGGCCCTCGTCAGTCAAAATGCATGCACGTCCCCGTGGTGGCGATGCGGGTCTCCTTACCGAATCCTCCTTCTCACTCAGGTTCCTCAACAACAACCGAATCTCATCGCTGGAGACGGGCTGCTTCACCAACCTCTCCAGCAGCCTGCAGGTTCTTCGGCTCAACCGCAACCGCCTCTCCAGCATCCCGGCTAAGCTCTTCCAGCTGCCCAACCTGCACCACCTGTAAGCTTTACTGCTTTTTGTTCTACGAGGGAAATGACTGTGATGAGTCTTGAATCGGCGTCTTGATACTTTTTAAGAGTTTTCAGACTTTCAAATGAAATGACTCAAAAAAGCCTTTGACCTTTGAACTCCACAATAGTTTGGAGGCTTGCCACTTGCAGAGTTGAAGACAAAAACATGAAGATCCATAGTTATTTAAATTAAACAATGTCCAGCCATTGAAGAAATTCCTCGTTATTGTTTCCATGCCGAGGCTTTTACTGATATATCTGTAGGCTCGTATATATCATTTTGGAAAAATGGTTTAGTTGTTATTTTGAAAGTCCCAACACGGCCTCATCCTGTCACGTTCCAAATCGTGTGTGCACGTTTTCCGGGCTCAGTGCATGTGCACTTCCTCTTACGCTGCATCTGTTTCAGGGAGCTGAGCAGGAACCGCGTCCGCAGGGTGGAGGGCCTGACGTTCCACGGCCTGCACGCTCTTCGCTCCCTGAAGATGCAGCGAAACGGACTCAACCGCCTGATGGACGGAGCCTTCTGGGGCCTCAGCAACATGGAAGTCCTGTAAGCCAATTCGCCAGCAGTCTGCGCTGAGTTCTGTTCCTCCCAGATGCAGTATAAGGTCTCATTGTGTGACTGTGTGTGTGTGTGTGTGTGTGTGTGGTGTGTGTGTGTGTGTGTGTGTGCCTGCAGGCAGCTGGACTACAACAACCTGACGGAGGTGAGTAAGGGCTGGCTGTACGGCCTGCTGACTCTGCAGCAGCTCCACCTCGGCCACAACGCCATCAGCAGGATCCAACCTGACGCCTGGGAGTTCTGCCAGAAACTTGGCGAGCTGTAAGTCTCTCTCTCTCTCTCTCTCTCTCCTGTTTGCCCTCTGCACCTTCTTCCTCTCCCTCGTCATTCCCTCCTCACTTTCCATTCGCACTCTGAACTCCCAACACTCCCGCCTGCCCTTCCTCCCCCCCTGACACACACGCACAGCGCCAACATATCACACTCCTTTTGCCTCTTCCTCTTCCCTCCCGTCACCCGGGCCTCTGAAAGTTCTTCTTCTTCTTCATGGAAATTCCATTTATTAATCGCACCCTCTCTCGCTCTCTCTTTGCGTCAAACACTACGTTCCCCCGTCTCCCCTCGTCCACACACATTCCTGGAAGAAGATTGAATTTCCTTTGTCGTGGCTCACGTTTGCCGCAGCGGTCAGTTCAGTGTTTGCAGTGTGGAGTGTTTTTCACAGAAAGGTTGTTGTTCTTTCCCCCCCCCCCCGTCACCCCCTCCTCCCCCAGGCCTGCTTTTCGCTCTCTCTTATCACACAAAGCTGAGAGTAAACAAGCCGCCTGTTGGCTGAGACTTGCCCGGCTATCTGATTTGTTCTCATCTAAGTTTACTCAAAAAAAGTGCTGGAGTCTTTTTTTGTTGCAGAAGTTGATCCCGACAATTTTTTCCTTTTGCTCTTTTTAACACGTTTTTCGTTGTCTGTGCTGCAGCGACCTCTCCTTCAACCATCTGTCCAGACTGGAGGAATCCAGCTTCGTAGGCCTCAGCGTCCTTGACGAGCTCCAGATCGGAAACAACCGCGTCAGCTTCATTGCAGACGGAGCTTTTCGCGGCCTCTCCAACCTGCAGATGCTGTGAGTTGAATTGAGATGTTTCACACAATACTTTGCAAAAGGTCGTGCCATTGTTTTTGTCCTTGTTGCATGCAATTTGTCTTTTCACTGTGACATCAAACGTTTTACAGAATATCTGATTTCAGCTCTGTAAAGTGTTTTTTCTTTTACTTGAAAGCGGAGATCTTTTTTAATTTTTTTTAACTTTTAACAGATCAAGACTAGTGATTTAATGTTGACCGTTTTAATGCTAAGCTTCTGTCTGAAGTCTACCTCTCAAAAGGGGAATCAGTGCTATTCTTACAACTTTTATCTATTTCTTTTAGTAGATAGTTTGTGCAACTTTAGTTCTTAAGCTGTCAATAACATTTAATGCAAGTCCCTGAAAGCACTGTCACCCCCGCTCTCCCTCATTAAACCCCCCCCTCCACCATCAATCCGCTGCCTGAGTGGAAATATCCTGCCTGATTTGTTTTTGGGGATGTAAAATAGATTACTGTGTTGAGGTCTATCCACACACATAAAAAAAAAACCTCCGAGAGGCACAACACCGACCTCAACAACCGCCCCCTCCCCCCCTGGCTCCCCTATCCCACACCCACACACACACAATCACCCCCCCCCCTTCCCACAGAGGGGCTCCGTGACATTTCCCCTGGTTGGGATTTTTAACTGGAACCAAATGTAGGCTTCGTTGCTGAGGTCACCGTAGGGCAGGTGTGCAGCCTGGTGGACATGCATAGCTTCAGGGCTTCCAATCCAGCACCCCCTCCCATAAACACACACACACACACACACACACCTTTCCTCAATCTCAATCAGCCATAACCAGGCATGTCGAGGAGGAAAATAGCAGTTTGAAACCATTAGAGCAGCTGGGGGATCAAAGGAGGCAATTTCTCTGGGAAATTCTCTGCTTTTCGGGATTTAGAAACTCAAATGCTGTGTATTAAGTTGTTTGGTTGTATTATTATAGCAGTTGTATAATCTGCCGGTATTTTTTTAGCCGTTACAGCAGAAGGTGTTTCAGGCCACATTAACGTTAATGATCAGGTTTATTCCCTAAAAATCCAAAAGCAAGAGCTTTTCTCATAAAGCCGCTAAGAAATCCATTAAAGTTTAATACAGGGAGCCTAATTTCTGTTTAAACGTAGTACAAAGTTACATTATGTCTAGTCTCAATGAAGATTTACGTACGACTGAATTAATGCAGTTAAAAATCCTTTTTTAGTTAGTTAATTCACATTGTCTTCCTTTTTTATTTGACTAATCCCGACTGAAGGGTAAATGAGACGGATGGTTAAGCTATTACCTATGTCAGTTGGCCATGAGTCCAGCTAACATTATTATTAGCTGGACTAATAGGTTTATGTTTATCATGTTGTTTTTCTGGAATAAAATGTGAATACATTCCCGTTCACTCAAAACAAAACTATTAGTTGTCTCAGCTTCAAAATTGAATGTTTTTAACGTTGGATGGATCTGCGGTAACACTTCTTTTGAGCGTGACCATACAAATTTGAATAGTGGATTTTTTTACATGGTGATCTTTCTTTGTTACTTTGGAAAGGGATCTCCAAAATAATGAAATCTCCTGGACCATTGAAGACATGAATGGCCCTTTCTCTGCTCTGGACAGGCTGCGAAAACTGTGAGTTAATTATCAACATCAATAGGATTGTTTAACCCAGGAACGCGTGACCTTTTATAGGAAGCGATGGCAAGTAAAAGTTTAAAATTGATTCAGAATCTTGTCGTTTTACCAGACTTCTGCATGGGAACCAGATCCGCTCGGTGACCAAGAAGTCTTTTTCTGGGCTGGAAGCGCTGCAGCACCTGTAAGTCGATTGTTTCCATAAGTCCGTGCTGTAAACCGAGCAGCGTGAATCACAGAGGCTGTTTTGTTAAGAGCCGAACACCCAAACAGTCGCTCAGTCCTCCGCTTTGATGTGACTCCAGAAAACCGTTAATATCTTGAAACATGTGTGCCAGACTATATCGATCACCGAGGCAAGTGGAGAGAACGCTCGGTGTGTGTGTGTGTGTGTGTGTGTGTGTGTGTGTGTGTCAGTGTCTGCACAACAGCTGCATTTGATTCTAATTAGAGGTTGTTTTTTTTCCCCCGAGCCGCCGCCAGAGCTCAAAGCAGCCCAGAGTTGGCCCTCTCCTGATTAACACAGCAAACCGAGGCCTAGAGTTTTATTGTTCTGGAGCCAGACCTTTTTTTTTTTCTTCCCCCCTCTCGATTGAAGTTTTTGAAGCCTTGACTCTACACGGCTGCGGTTGCCCGTCTCTCTGTGAGGATCTCGCCAGTCCTAATTTCTAGTCTCATCCCTCCACAGAGATTTGAGCAACAACGCCATCATGTCCATCCAGGCGAACGCCTTTTCTCAGATGAAGAGCCTTCAGGAGCTGTAAGTACGAGCGTGTTTAAGGGCAGCTTTAGTCAGCCTCCCAGTGTTTGTGTAGGACGGAGCTCCAGGTGAAACTCATTCGTTTTGTCTCCTTTCACTGAAGCGTACTGTCTATGGAATGGAATCTTTCATGATTTTCCCAACGTTATTTTTGATTTAAATGTTGCACCGATCGCACCTTCCTCTGAAGACTCCACTCACATCCGTGAAAACCTCCCCATTCAAAGTCATACTATGTCTTTGTGAATTCTCTGCGGTATCTTCTCTCCTGGCAGACGTATGAACACCTCCAGCCTCTTGTGCGACTGCCAGCTGAAGTGGCTTTCCGTCTGGGTGGCAGAACAAACCTTCTTGCCCTGCGTCAATGCCAGCTGCGCCCACCCGCAGATGCTGAAGGGCAAGAGTCTGTTCGCCGTCAGCCAGGAGGAGTTTGTGTGTGGTAAGTGATGCATTCACTTGGTGTGTGATGCATTCACTTGGTGTAACACCTTTTTTTTTTTTTTTGCACACTCATTCACACAGGTTTTCCATTTACGAGCTGACCCAGATTGTTCAGTATTTTCCTCCCTGACTCCTAGTCAAGCTAATGAGCCTTGTGAAAAGACCGTTATGGAAATGTACCACTGAGGAAATATTGCAGTTCAGTTCTGCCTTTCAGATCTGCCAACTCACCCCCCCGAGAAATGCGCAAGACCTTAACCCATTTTATAAAATCATCTCAAATTCTCCCTTTGGTTGCATTCCCAGATGACTTCCCGAAGCCTCAAATCACTGTACAGCCGGAGACGCAGTCGGCGCTGAAGGGGACCAACGTGACCTTCGTCTGCTCGGCGGCCAGCTCCAGCGACTCGCCCATGACCTTCGCCTGGAAAAAAGACAACGAGGTCCTGAATGACGCGGAGATCCACAACCAGGCCCACCTGCGGGTGCAGGGAGGCACGGGAGGCGAGACGGAGGTGACGGAGTATACGACCACCCTGGAGCTACGTAACGTGGAGTTCTCCAGCGAGGGGAAGTACCAGTGCGTCATCTCCAACCACTTTGGATCGTCCTATTCCACCAAGGCCAGACTCACTGTCAACAGTAAGTTCAGGACGGAAAAAAGCGAATCGGTTGGTCGGCTGGTCAAATTTCTAGAGCGATTCTAACGTAATGCTGTAATCTCGTTTCCAGTGCTCCCTTCCTTCACCAAGATGCCAATGGACCTGAGCATCCGAGCTGGAGCAACAGCCCGGCTGGAATGTGCCGCCGTTGGTCACCCTTTGCCTCAGATCGCCTGGCAGAAAGACGGCGGCACCGACTTCCCCGCCGCCCGCGAGCGCCGCATGCACGTCATGCCGGAGGACGACGTCTTTTTCATTGTGGGCGTCAAGACCGAGGACATCGGCGTTTACAGCTGCACGGCTCAGAACACGGCCGGAGCCATTTCTGCCAACGCTACGCTAACTGTGCTAGGTGAGCAACGGCACTATCGGAGCAGAGAGGCGATGTTTGTTTAAGTTTAAGCTAGCTTCCTTTTAGATTGAAAGGCTTGTGTTAAAGTCGACTCTATCGTGTAGAACAGTGATTCTCAACTGGTGGGTCGCGGACCCGTTTTTAATGCCTTTGCCTGGGAAAACAAAAATTAGAATTAAAAGCTGGCTGTTTTGTTTTTTCATTAAACTTGTTTTTGTGTTGGCATACGCATTCTGTCTCCATACTATCCCAGGTTCAAACTGCACCATATTTTCATTAAATACATTTGAAAAGTAGAAAATGTTCCTTGATTTGGGTCGTGGCCTGTCATGAAGAGGTGATGGTGGGTCCCGGAGCCAGCCCAGTTGAGAACCTCTGGTCTAGAATGCTTCTGATATTTTGGCTTTCTTGTCAAATTAACTTCTATCCCTCTCCCCTCCCCCCCGCCGTGGTCCTCCTTTCAGAAACACCTTCCTTCTTGCGGCTCCTCGTGGATCGCACTGTCGCCAACGGCGAAACCGCCGTCCTCCAGTGCATAGCTGGCGGCAGCCCTCCCCCGAGGCTCAACTGGACCAAAGACGACAGTCCTCTGGTAGTGACCGAGCGCCACTTCTTCGCCGCTGCCAACCAGCTCCTCATCATCGTTGACGCCGCCGAGGCGGACGCGGGGAAGTACACCTGCGAGATGTCCAACGCGCTGGGCACGGAGAGGGGCGACATTCGGCTGGCGGTCATGCCGAATCCCAACTGCGACTCCGGCGTTCAGGGCGGCATGGGGGCCGGCATGGTGAGCGGGCCGGGATCGAACGGCGACGGGTGGACCACCGTGGGAATTGTCATCATAGCCGTGGTGTGCTGCGTGGTGGGCACGTCCCTGGTGTGGGTGGTCATCATCTACCACACACGGCGATGCAGCGAGGACTGCAGCGTCACCAACACAGGTCAGACCGGTTTTGACCTTCTCTTTTTTTTTTTTTTTTAATTGAGGTCAACAAAGTGTCCCTGAATGTGTTCATGTGAGTTAAGTGCATGACGTGACTTGACGTCTGCGCCCCCAGATGAGACCAACCTGCCCACCGACATCCCCAGCTACCTGTCCTCCCAGGGGACGCTCGCCGACCGCCAGGAGGGCTACGTCCCATCAGAGAGCGGCAGCAGCCACCAGTACATGTCTTCGTCCATTAGCGGCTTCTACCTGCCGCCCAAAGACATGAACGGTAAAACACCTGCCCTCCTCTTCTTCAAACCCCCTGCAGTCACACCTTTTATACATGATTTTTTTTTTTCAACCCGTACAGGTTTCTGTCAACTGGATACAGGAAGTGAAACCGACATGGAGGCAGCCATTGATCCTCTGCTCTGCCATTATCAAGGTCCCGTCGGCTCACTGCTGTGCAGAGAGAACATGTACTCTGCTGACCCGGCAGACGTCTACTCAGGTCTGTCGAATGGAAAACACTTCATCCTACAATTCTCTTATACTGTGATTGCTGCAGAGCTGTTTATATAACATGTGATATTTGAAGTACCGGTCATGGTTAACCTTTTCACACACTATAAAGGAACTCATCACCCCTCCCCCTCCCCCCTCTTTTTTCCTTTAGGCTATTCCATCGACCAAAAGCCCGTCTGCATTGACTCTTACAGCTGCAGCCTGACCAACTCTAAAATGCGGGACTACTTCCTGTCTGAGCATTTGGACCTCTGCTCCTCCTCCGTCCTCATGCAGCTCCCCAACGCCAGCCTCCACCTCGGCCTCCCTCCCCAGCAGAGCGAACGTCGGCCATCTGGGGAGGAGGTAGGAGGTAACAACCACGGGAAGCCCCATGAGGGTCTTTCCCCTCCCAACACCTTCATGGGTGAGTCTGATGTCCATCGTTTCTTTCACCATCAACTGTTCTGTTTTTGCCCGTTGGTCTGACTTGTCGCCTCGTTCTCGTTTGTGCAGGAACCTTCGGGAAGGCTCCCTGGAGGCCTAATAAGGGCCGTGACCCGGACTTCTCATCGCCCGTGGCGACCCACAACGGGATGACTCTGCACGAGAATCCCTACGTCGCTCCGGACGCCGATTACGACCTCGAGGAGAACAGTCTCATCAAGGACTCTTCGTCGGAGCAGAGCAACAGTGTTTACGAGCAGCCGTTTGCCAGCAGCAGGACAGATCCCTTTCCGTAGCGCAGAACCAGCACGACCAAAAAAAGGACAACTTCTACCTCACTGAATGGACACGTTTGCAATAAAGGACTCCTACAATGTGCAACAAGTGAATGTAACGGACAATTTGATGTTCCTAGAGGAACATATTAACAGCTGCTGGTCGAGGACCAGCTGAATAATATAGATGAATACGTACATTTTTTATATAGTTTATTATATTTTGTAAATTGTATATAAACAGATTCCAATATTTTTGCTTACATTTTGTGTATGAGTATTTTGCAGCCCTGCCTATTCAGTTATTCATGCTTTGAATGAAGCAATGTTTTGCACGTTTGTAAACAATAAAAGAAAAAACCTGAACGTGTGTGGCTGCATTCTTCCAAGAGCTCCGAGCCTTCAATGATGTTACTGCCTTCGTCCTGCAGCACGTTGTGCGTTGAGATTTAGAGTACGAGTTGCTGGCGGGTGTTGAACGCTGGCCTTCTGGAGCTGAACCACAGACCGCCAAGGACGTCTCTCTCTGCCATCAGCCAGCCCCCCCACCAAGAGCGCGAGAGGGTGTTTAAGTATTGGGTATCACAATGTGGTTCCATGTAGGGCCTGGAATGTTATTACGAATGCGACTTGATCACGTGATGTAGCCTTAGAGTCGCTGTAATGTTTGATCCTTGGTGAGTTTGCATGTGTTTGCGATGTTGGGACTTACATGAATACTGGAAAATGATCCATGACCATATTCTGACAATGGTCATCAATTGCACTGAAGTACAAATAACCCACAAGTTATCATCAATGCCTCGACACAAAACAAGTTGTTACTAGTTCTACCATTATTAATATTACTTGCATTACCAATTGGTCTCCAATGATGATACGGACAGCATTCAACGCACTACTACATGTAATTAATGTTAATCCCACAAATTGCTACTTGTAAGAACAATGTAGCCTAGCTCCGAGTTAATTCTACTCTGTTTGTCGGATGACTCATGACCCCTCTTCCCCACCCTCCCTCCCCCTCCCGCCCCCTCTGCCCCACCACAGGTTTGTTGTTTCAGGCCTCTCCTCTCCAACCCAGGGAGAAAAGGTGCGCTTGTGCGCCGGGGCTACGGCTGTTGAAACTTGAATTTGGAAAGCGTCTCGTGGCTCTGTGGCGCCCACAGTGGAGTTTATTTACCAAGGCAGATTCCCGATGGTGGTGCCAGGAGTCAGTCAGATCCCCTTTTCAAGGGCAGTTGTTTCAGTCTACCGTTTAATCTGGCAGCATGAAGGGACGGAGTGCAAATGCAGTAGAAGGGACTTTTTGTTCTAATCGTATGCAACCTAAAGGTTTGTGTTGGGAAATGCTGATGTTGTGATACCACGTGCTATTTCGCCCCCTTCCCTCTGGCTGACTAATGTTTAAGGACACCTGGTCCTTTATCCCACTGTCAAGGAATGAGGTTTGTTGAAAGTCTTGGCAGTTCTTTGAGGAGTCTGCTATTAAGACAAGATGGTGGAGCCACACATACATATCCAAACACCTGGGAAACAGCTGCTGCAGCTGCTGAGGCAACGTGAAGGACCCGTCCACTTCTGCCTATTGACGCTATCTCAGTTTGAAGGGGTGTCTCTGGTTCGAGCAGAAACCATGTCGTTCAAACCGGACCCGGGGAGTGATACTTGATAAACTTGATAAAGCACGGTGGCGTTTTAGATGTCAGACTAGAAAAGAAAGAGCTGCTTTCAATAGTTATATGTTTTGGGGGGAAAAAGCCAACTAATTGGTTCATCGTTCTTAAACACATTGTTTGCAATCGACGTTGCATTTCGTGTTCCTGTTGATAATTACCTAACCTTTTGTGGTTAGGTAGTTTAGTTTCCTTTGCTTTGGCAAAGGACGTTACGACATGAGGCGCCATCAGTTCCCACAGGGACGAGAAATAGAATTCAGGTAGAATAGTTGAATGGCTCTAATGTCAGGATGTACGTATCAGGGTTTACATTTCTTGGGCACTCTCACCCAACTTTGACATCACATAAGATAATAATTGTAACATGGTTAAAATGATGAGCAAACAGAGGCTTATTAACACATCAAGCAGACGTGGAGTAATGTAGCATTCATTTAAAATTTAAGATTCAAAGATTTTTATTGTCATTTACACACGGCCTGTGTATTGAAATATTCAGCTAATGAAGTTACTGTATTTAAGGCGGTATTTAAATTGACAAATTTCCTTAGGAAGGGTTCTAACTGAGTGAAATTACCCCAAAATAATATAAGTGGCCACCAGGATAAGAGCCGTTTGGAATTCTCTAATACGTCAATGCTTCCCTACAAATTCTATACTGGTTCTGGACTTTATTAAAATACATAGTTGTTTGATCCATTTGGAATAATGGTTGAAAAAACAAAGAAAGAACATTTATTATAGAAAATGTAAGTATTTTGTAACCTGATCAGTTGGAATATTTAAAATGTAAAAGTCAATATCGAAGGCTTTCAGATTGAAAATCATGGTCAGAAGAGTTTTTGGAATCTGTTTCAACACCCACAGGGAATAGATATTCTACTATCTAGACATTCTACTTTCAAACCCACACGTTTAACAAGCTGCCCATTCACATCATCATGTGTTTCCTTGAACTGACCTTTCTCAAGGTCACTTAATGGCAACTGTGGGTAGAATGTTTGAGCAGCGGATTCAAACGCTCTTCTCAACAAAACGTGAATCCATTTTTCTTAGCGAGCTTCGACGCTTAACTCAAATCTGCTTGTAACAATTAGGCGGGTGGATGTAATTCCCCTCAGAATGGTTTATTTACTCCGTCAGCAAAGTCTCTGAAATTGCTGCAACCAAGAAACAATTTGTGGGCATAACAAGCGGCTGAGGCGTTTCCACTTTTGAAAAGGGCTCTGTGGATCCTAAGGCCTCTTGCCGAGTCTGCAACAAGCGACAAACTTCACATTTCCAGTCAGGGAGAAAAAAGAAAACATGGGCCAGATTGCAGAATAGTTCCCCCTCTTTGATTCCGCGTCCAGGGAAATGAGACAGGAAGTTGACAATTCCCTCAGACCGCCAATGACTGGCAGACGGCGGAGGCGGTCAGCTACCCTCTGGTCTCAGATCAGCGTCTAATCTACATCATCTGACCTCGGAGTGTTGGTGTCAGCAGTCAGACATTGATCCAGGGTCAACTCCCCAGGCCTCCTGCGCTCTCTACACCACAGGGGCTGATCCCAGGGAGTCCAGCGAGCATGCCACGGTCTTATCTCATTCCTACAACACTTTCCTAAACACGTTGGAAGCTAATTTGTCTTTAATATTGCCAGATGTGCTGACATGCAGACAGATGTTTATTATATCAAACAGCTAAAGGCGGCCTGTAGGAATGATTATTCCTCTGTTACAAAGCTCAGAAAATTATCTGGAGGATGTGTGTCAGACTTTTTTACGACCACTGCGCTCATTTCTACATTAGAATCGCTTTGTCAGTGCTAAAACGTACATATTTAAAAAGTGAGGTGATCCGAAGTCACACTCACTTTGGGTCCAACTTTCCGACAGTTCGCAGACAAACCCAACAAGGTTTGTGTTTTTCTAGTTTTCATTTTTATGAGACTAAACACTTAGATCATTCGCAGATTCTTTTTTTCAAAGCTTGCAGAGAATCCTTTGACATTACTGAATCACAGCAACACCATTTGCCCGGCGCAAACACCATCTGCAGCCGACTTCAGCTCCGGACCACAAAGGTGCAGAAATCCCACGGTCATATAATACGTTCACGCGAGTTGCCATCAGTGTGAATCCCAGCACGGACTCCATAAAACCCCATCAGACCTTCTCTTTCCAATCTCCAATCCAGGCAGGGCTCTTTGCATGATTAAAAGCATACACAATGGCTTTGCATCTTGCAGATGTTGCCATAAATCACCAGTTGGCCCTGCCTCTACAACTGGCTCCCTGACAAATGTTCCACAATAACCGGGGGCCCCCACCCCTCCATTCCAGTAAAAGAGAGGGGGAAAAAAGGAAAAGGGGTGAAAGAAAAAAAAAAGAAAAGGCCTGGAATTTCCACCCGGCTGCTTGTAACTCTCTCAGGACTATTGTAAAGTCTGAGCCATGTCAGCACAGGTGGAAACCTGAGGGGGTCGTAAAAACCAGAAAGAAAAAAAAAAGGGGGGGGGGGCGCCCACTTAAGGCTTTCTCTTTCTCAACAATGTCTTAAACTCCCCGCTGTCCTGGCCGGCCCTCCACTGTGACTAATTCTGCACAAATCTAAAGAGCTAAATCAGTCATGCTGGTTGTGTGTCTGTGGTCGACAATAACCGACACCCCCGAGCCTGTAAAAGACGCGACCATAACGGCCGAGGCCCAGACCGGGCTGTGAATCACAGTCTGCGAGGCATCGGATGAAGAGGCTGCCTGTCGGCTCTTTCAAATCTCAAATCTAAAGCTTTTTACTCTCAAAGGTTTCACGCTGGTACTGGGAGTAGTGCAAGACAATTAAGAAGAGCTGAACCCGAGAGTTGAAGTCTTATTTTCTCTTTCCTGCAGGTTATATCATTCGAAATCTACAGCAGGCTCATGTCAGCTTGGCCCTCGTTGAAGGCAAACCTACATTAAAAGTAGAGTTTAGACCCTTTTAAAAGGGTGTGACATTTTATGAAACCAACGTATGAGATTTTTCAGTTTCTGTTTCTTGGAAGAGGGTATAGGATCAAACCCACTGAATGTTGTCAGACATTTTAACAAGCCATCGCAGCTAATTTAGTCTCTCTGCACCGTTTGGTGCCGGGCAGCAAGCTCTCCACTAAAAACAAGGATAGAACCAGCAGAAAGAAAACCAGGGAGGCCGAACCCCAGCAGTCAATTTGAGGGTTTCAAAACCCAAACAGTGAGCTTCGACAATAAAATCCTCCTTTTAGTGGAAAGGAACTTCCCGTTTGAGTGATAATTCTCTTCTTCTTCTTCAATCTGCTTTCCTGGCAGCTTGTGAGATTTGTGCGTCATTTTGCAATGTGCATTTTGATGGTAGGTGTTATCTGGGAGGCCTTGTGGTGATGAGAGCTTTATGAGCATTGACACAGACAAGAAAACTGCCAGAGGCTAAGCTGTTTCCTAGCACCTGGGACACTTGGCCATTCTTTGTTTTATGTTTGCAGCTTGCCCTATTATCTCTGAAATATGTATTTTCAGGAATGCACACTGCTGGCAGCAGATACGCCGCATTTATAAACACCTGCATATAGTTCTAGTATCAAACGCTTGAGGTAATCCCCAACAAATTGGATGTTGAATGTTGTCTGAATTTAGTCGAGGCTGATGGAGAGTTGACCTTCAGGGGATTTCTACAAGCCACAGGGGGCGAAAAGGTAACCTTGCAAGTTTGGTTTAAACTGCAGGTGGTGTCCGGTCTTCATGTCAACACTGTCTGTCGCCCCGTCGCATTCCTCCCCTGTATGCAAAGAGAGCTGTGATATGGTGGCTGGTGTTTGCTGTCAACCTGCAATTACCGTTTCAATGTGCTTCAGCGCATTTAACAAAGTCTGGATATCTATATATGTCAGAGCACGCAGGAATACAGCCGTGGTCCGATAGTACCACAGGTGAAGATATATTGCACGAATACAGATGAATGGTCAATAAACAAGAAAAGCCTAAACTTTGCCAAGCGAAATGAGTCATGCAGAAATAAATGCTGTCATTATGATTCTTCATATGTTGCAAACTATTCACTGCGCCTCAATATGTCTAAAACCAGCACTGTGAATCAACTCTACATCAGGATTAATGCATCTGGGCTCTCGCTCTGTTCATTAAAATCTTGTTCATGCTGTTGGTTGCCGTAGCCTCTCTTTTGTTCCTTCTTGGTAACAGGAACCTTCCATTTGATTGATTGATTCATTTAGGAGAGCAACGTTACGCTGCTACGCCAAAAGATCTGTATAAATGCCGATAACTTTGGTTCATATTAGCTAAAACTGGTCATATCACACCAGGTGAGGCAACAAAACTCTGTGCTTTTTGTGACCCGGCTATCTAGTAGATTGCTAATAGCTTGCTAACTTGTTTCATCAACTCCACCCCAGGTAGACAAGCGGTGCAGGAATAATCCTTTGACATTTTTTTAATGGCAATTTGTTAGCGTTTCAGCCCACGGTTGCATATCTCGGGTTGTGTTCAGACTACGTTGGGCGCTCTGTGTCAGGAGGCACTACACGCCTCTGGCAGCAGTGGATGTAAATGATTGAACAACACTGTATTGATCCTTGTGGGGAAATTGCAGAGTAAACGCTGATAGTAAATAGAAAGTACAGAGACTCAGTGGCCCATAAGAACGTATGATTATAAGTTCATTGTGACGCCAGATGAGTTTGAAGACCAGCTCTAATAAGGATAGTAGACATCAGTCATCGGTCTCCACGTGACCTTTGACCTCTTCGAGAATCAACACTTCAGGCACTCCTGGGTCAAACACACTGGCACTGAGTGTGTGCTTAACCCCCTCTATAAGCTAAGAGACCCCCCCAACACACACACACACACACACACACACACACACACACACACACACACACACTCAGACCCGTCTGTTAACACCTATTATCAACAAATCACCTTTTTATAAACACTATTCTGGATATCTTAGTAATCCCAATTAGGCAAATATTTTGTTCAGCTTTCAAATTTTAAACTTCAGGTATAAACAAAATGTTCAACATATTTAACAACATCACAGAGTTTGATGCCCAATTCAAGTGCATTCACTGTTTTTCATCATTATTAAAAGGCCTGTAATACGCTTTGACCCCATGTGAGAATGTGATTTCTCATTCAGGGGGATGAAGAGGATACGATTGTGGATTTTAATATTTGTTTAAGCCTTTGGAGACCACCACCCACCACACTAAACTAAAGTTTTCAAAAGGCGTGAGCAATGTAGTCCGCAGGAATGATGGGAAAAGCCTCGCAGTGACAACGAGCAAACAAACACGAAAGGTTTTTAATTTCAGGCCAAGCCTGCTGTCGTCAGCTCCAACAAATGAAAGCAAAGGAAGGAATGAGGACGGATGGGGGGGAACGGGGGGACAAGGGGGGGTTGGGGGGCGGAGAAGAGAAAGACCAACATGACACAATACTAATCGAGCCTCTCTCTTTATAAAGAAGAAATATCTCTCGCCTTTTGTCGATGCTGAGAGCCCTTTGTAGACTTAATCTGATAACAGGGTGTGTGTTTTCATAAGTTTACCTGAGACCCACAGCCGCCAAACGGTGTTTGTGAAACCTGCTGTGCTGAATCACACTGAGAGAACTAAGGCTTCCAAACAAAGGTTTCACCACGGACTGATTATTACATCTCGCTGGGATTATTTTCGATAGCTTCTCAGGGAATGAATGTTTGGGCCGCCACAGTTTATATGATGGCAGGAATGTCACCGCAATTAAGTCATGCTTTCTTCATGTGTGCCCGTCATTAATGAGTACAACATGGCCCCTACACATGAGACGAATTCAATCTTTGGCTTTCTTCCTCACGTGGAGAAATCATTTGGGGCATTAAAACCCAAACTAAGCACACGGACGAAGATAAAAAGGCGTAGTTGGGTGTTTCATAGCCACAAGAAAGAAAGACTTTGCATCTCTGTAAGTGAAAAGATGTCTGCAATTCCAACCTGGCGACAATCAATCCGCCCCGTACCGTCACACACACAGTGGACCCGGCAGAGCGTGTTCTGGCAGGCAGTGTTGTGCAAACAAGCGCTGCCTTTTAGAACCACTGAGCTGTCGAATATTCATTGTTTGGTTAAGGTTTCAGTGAGAAATTACGACATCAGTAGGCGGCATGATGGGAGCAGCTCGGCGGGGAAGGGGGGGGGGATTTCCCACTTACCCCTCGGACCAGCGCCGCCTGGGCCCGATCCTTGGATGGAAAGACTGCAGTTTGGATGAATAGTTTGTCTTTGGCTGACTTGCTTTGAAACTGGAAGCGGCCGTCAACAAAAAAAAAAAGAATGTTTGCTTTCGAAAAGCTGTGCTGATATGTTTGCTTTGAAGTAGCTGATGGAAGATATATGGTGCATTACGAGAGTTTTATTCTGGTAAAGCCTCTGAAATCACACTGATGGAATATCATCATCAAAGGGCCTCATTTCGTAGGCGGTCAATTCTTTGTCCATCGTTGTCAATGTGTGACAGACCATAAACGGCTCCACAAAAGACACATGTTTTATAGACAATTAGACCAAGACGAGATGTTTCAAATACCTCGGGCGAGTAGTACCGTTCACCTGCCAGCTCGGAAGGCTATTTCCACTTCACCTAAAAGCTGCTCTTTTGTTTCCATAAAACAGTATAAAGAATAAAATTATAAGCCGAGCGTTTTAAAAACAAAGCACAACCACACAAATAATAGTAACTCGTGGGCTACACACACATCATTTTGCAGCTTTGGAACTTGTTACACTGTTTTAGCTTTTGCCTAATTGAAAGTCTGAATAACTGCATGAAGCAGTTAGCAGGTTATAGTTATAAGTTATAAAGCTATAAAAATGCATATCAAAGCAGAACATCACGGCTGATATTTAACTGCGCTATTTGTCAGTCTTACGCTGCTGAACGTTTTTTTGGCTGAGAAACACAAAAATAATCCCTCGCAGGCTTTGACATGTCATGTGCTCGCCGGCCCACCCAGAAGAGCGGCTGCAGCCATTTCTCTTTCTTTTTTTCATAAGCTACTTTATCGTCCGTTCACTTGTGCTGAAAACATACACACGTCCTCCCACGCTGAGTCAGCGAGCTCCAGATGGAAAATGGAGAGCACATTTTCCCCCCTTAGTGCCGGGGGGTGGGGGGGCGTGCATCTTTTCGCTCTCTTCGCGATAAAGATTTTCAAATGTTTTCCAGACTGGGTGCCTGCAGCCGCTGTGTGGCGACGGCGTCGACGACGTCGTGGCTCATGTCTTGGCACCGTCAGTTCAGTTCGTGAAACAATAAATAAGAGACCGCTACGCGCCGTGCCAGGCAGGCGAGGAAGGGCTCCGACTGGCCTCCTCCCCTTGTCATCCATGCCCCCCCTCCTCGTCTGGACATTCACTTGTTAGCTGAAAATAGCCGGATGTTTTGACGGCGTGGCTTTATTTCAAGTTGGGAGCCTTTTTAATAATCCCACATTAAAGTGTGTCTCCAGGGTAATATACGTGATTTATGGGGCTATAAACTACAATCACAGCCAAGCATCAGTGAAAAGGGTCGTCCAATTCGGTCGAGAAGTACTAAACAGACACTCTAAAGAAAAATGAATAGTGATTTCGAAGGACGGTAAAAAAAAAGAAATTAGCATGAAAAGACAGATTGAAAGGTGTGGATGGGAAAGGAGCCGTGGGACAGAGAGAGAAGGAGGAGGAGAGAAGGCCTGGAGAGGCTACGTCTATCCTGGCCTGAATCACTATCATTATTGTAATGACTCCGTAATGTTTTCTTTCCTGGATCAGTAATTGTTACCAAGCCCGCTGTTCAGAGGTGCAGGTGGACAAATTGCTGGACAGCATTACTTTCCATGACACCGAGGGGAATGTAATCATTTCCACAACGCGGGCCTCAAAGCGGACTTTTCCTTTCTCTACACCAAACTTTTGGCATCCATGCATGGCATTGTTGTGCATTTCACTCAGCAAACTATGATCAACAGAGTCCCAATTTTTAGCAGGAAGGCCTGATGGATTTGGTGCTCCTGAGAAAGTGGTTGTACATTCCTTAAACATCGTCTCTTCTACAGGTAAAAGTTGAATAATATATTGCTGTATTAATTGTTTAAAAAAATCGTTTTACTTTTCCTGCAATCTGGCAATCCCACCGCTTTCCAGCTCACCACATGAGCCACAGTTGTGTTCATTTGAACGTATTGACCCTTTTAATTTTCCGTGGCCCGTAGAACCCGCATGAACCCCCGCCCGGCACCACCTGCGGCAAACTCTTGACTCTTGAAACCAGCCAGATGTTGCTCTACGTCTTAGATTCCTCTGCGGTTTCACAACACAGACTCGCCGGATTGAAGCAAAGTTTGCTGATGTGTGTGAGGCCGTGAGATTGCATTTACTGTATTTATCTATTTAATCAAGGCACAAATGACGTGTCCTGCTCGTGTACTGCTCTCATCAGGGACGTCTTGAAAAGAAAGAACCGATCATTCTATAAGACGCCTACCTCAGATCAGTTCAAATAAAAATGTCCATCGTGTTTCTAATTTACTCAGAATGAATTGTCGACTCCCACAATAGGGAGATAGTTCCTCCATTTCCCAGAATGCCTTTCGACTGACCCACAGGGGAACATGTCTGGACTCGTTGCTCTCGGCATCTTCAGAAGTGGGAGGAGGGAACGAGACAGCCACACTACACACATCAGTAGAGCAAGATTTGGAAGCAACCTCACTCAGAACTCCACCGGCCTCGTTCTTTCATTGCGTTTTGGTCTATAGTATTCTATTCCTGTTGTACAATCCTCGCGAGCCGGCAATGCCGCACTGCAGTCTCATCCAAGGTCTCCAAAGAACTTGCTGCCATATGACACGCTCCCCCCCCCCCCCCCCGACCAGCCACGTTCTGCCAGATGGTCCTCCGCCGAGTTCTTAAAAGTCCTCGCAGGCGAACATACATCAAAAGCCGAGTACCACATCTTTTGAAAGTGTTGTAATTACCAGTGTGAAAGCAGCACATATGTGGCGCACACTGCATCAATCATACAGCACCACCTGATTTTAATCGCCTCGCCGAGGCTGCAGCGACGGCCTCGGTGCCCACAAAGCTGCCTGAAAGACGACACGTGGGATATTAAAAGCTCTTCATTTTCAAAGAAAAAGGCTCGACGGCGAACCAGCTCTCCTTGTTTTTTAATGAATTGGTAAAACACCCTCTCTTGAGTAGCCTACAGAATCTCAGAGGGACGCTGAAAAATGTGGGCGCCGACATCACATCAAAACACCTCTTTCTTCAACACAACAAATTAAAGCGCAAAAATGTAATGTAGCCTCGGGGTTCCTACATTCTCAGACTTGGCCACAATAAAATGCTTTTCAACCACTGAAAATGTGGTGATTATGTACTGTTCTAATTACTAGAAATTACCTCTTAATGTCTTGTCTCTGGCTGCTTTATAAATGTATCTACCATTCCAACTTCTTTCAGCTCTGTTTGTAGTCTCCACCGAATCCTGAGGGACACATCTGTCTCTTTAGCTTCTAAATGCTTAACTATATTCACCAGCTAGACCCCTTTGGCTGTCCGCTGCTTGGTGCTGAGTCGATATAGTGTGTAGTGGGATGTTGTCACTGAGAATAACTCCATTAGAAAGTATAATGGGACTATAGTGTCCAAAAAAGCCTGCGGGCAGTGCAGAGATGGGCCTTAATTGTCTGTGCATTTCTCACTACAAGGGACCCCTTTATTGTTATAGATAGTCTTTTAATCGAATGTTAGAATACAAATCCATAGTAGAGCAGCTTTCATTTTTTTGTTGTTGGACGTAACGGCTCAATTTGTGCAAGTACATTTTGGTCCGAAAATCATACATGGTTTCCTAAGAGAATACTCTTTTTTTCTCAGAGGCATCTCTGTCTCTCGCCTTTGTGAGGACCTGGATCAGCTCCTCGCTCTCATTCTTGATTCCTTGTAACATTGTTGCAGGGTTTCCTCCTGGTATTCACATGCACATATGTTATCATGCCGGCCACCGGCTTGTTGTCTTTGGGTCCTCTCCCACATGCTGCCTGGGACATGTTTCTGGTCAGTGACTCATGCAGCATGTTGAACCACGTGAAACCAGAGCTCTGTGCCCCCGTGTCAGTCTGCCAGGGGGGGCTACCGTGCTGTCGCAGCGCGCCTTACAAGTCGTTTCCATGCTCTCTCAGCGACCAAACTTCCAAATAGCTGCATTTTCCATCAGAAGTGGTTTCTCAAAGATGTTTTATTCCTTGGGGGGAGTTGCGGGGGGGGGGGGCAGGATCTGGGAGAGTGGGAGGGAAGGTTGCAGAAAAAAAGTGAAATGTGTCTCGCACTCAGCAGCACGGTTTATAAGCACACGTTTATTAGCAAGAGTCTTGGGTCTTGAAATATGTAGACTAATATTTACTGCCTGTGGAGGCAACTTAGAAAAGATGGCCATGGCCTGTGGGGCAAAACGAATCAGTGTTCTCTTAACTAATGAACTGTAGGATGATCCACTTAAACTCACATTTAAAATAAATACTTTTAGTGAGAAATCCGTCTTGATTCCATTGTTCAATTCAGCCTTAATAGTCCTCTGTTTGTTAACTTAATGTGGGCTTTAATAATAAAACATCATTAATTCCACTGTACTGCCACATATCAACTATGCTGTGTGTGTTTGTGTGGGTTCACTCTATCACACAAGCACACGTGTGTAAATGTAGGGTTTGATTTTTTGAAATTGTGTTCCAACAATTCCAGAGATTATTTACAGGTTCATAAATCTGGCTGAGGCCAGTGTGATGTAAAGTCGTATCTTTTATTCTTGTGTGAAACGGGAAGCAGCACCAGAGCGACATCTAGTGGTTTGATGCGCACGTCCCGTTTGGAGCTGACAGATTCACCAAAGTGAGGAACTCAAACCCAGATCCAATACCAAATGGAAAAATATGGAGACGTGCCGTTGTGCATTTAGCTATGTTACTATTGGTAGAATACAAAATGATTGTGTGGTTGCAATGACCTGACAAAATGCTCAGCCGAAACCCATTTGGATGGTCGTGGCCATGTTGATTGTCATACACACGTGAAGATTTAACAGGAGCCCGGCACTGCCATCTTTGCAAACAACGCTCTTTACCCAAGTCACTAATGTTCTCGAGTGCATGGATGTGCTTTCTATAAGATCATCCTTTAATTACCGCCGGCTCAGGCGGCTAAATGTCGCCGGGCGAGTGGCTGATCAATAGTACCGGGCGCTTGTTAAAAGCTGGATAGCGAATGATCCTTCCTCGCCCCCGCCGCTGTCTAAATGAGTGTGATGCGCAATGAAGATGAACCCTGTGCTCAGGTGGAGCCAACGCAGGTTTACTCAGGAGGAAAGATAATTGGACAAATTGCTGTAAGAGTTCAAGATGCATACTGGTGTGGATTTAATGCACCGATGATCAATGGCAACACCGTGACATTGGTTGGTCATGGTCGTTGCTTGGCTCAGTACCCAAACGCTTGTTTGGTGCCATGAATTAAAAATGGCTTGATCAACGCCGTCAACGTGTCCAATCCGCCACGCGCTTGTGCGTCATATGACCTTTGTTTGTATACTCGATCTGCTTGTTACGGAAGGGGATCAAAAATGCATTCAACAAAATGTCACCAAACGGATTTTGACCAAAGAAAATCCTCCCCCCCCCGTAGGTGTAATTGTATCATCTCTCCAACATCTGTGTTGCTCAAGGACACGCTGGCAGTTTAAGGGATCAAACCGTTGACCTTCCAGTTACAGGACACTTCATCTTTTTCTACTCTGCTGGGCTATTTCACACCGCTGTCCCAATTCCGCTCTGCTGTGACAGGCCAATGTCTGCAGAATATGGCATCAATCCATCGCACGGGCCCTCGGTGAAGAGGGGTAATCCCTCCGGTTGTGGGCGTTCGGGTTCAGCGGATCTGCCGCTGACAGAACTCAACCGTGACAAAGTCTCCAGATTGGAGGACAGTTATCTGGACTCGCCACGCAGGAGACGGGACAAGGGGTCAAAGCAGATTGGCTCACCAGAGAGGGGAGTCCACCCTCCGGGCGATCTTCTCACTCCTCCCTTCAATGAATTGGAAGTCCCACCGGCTCGAGAGAAAAAGGCCGGACGCACCTCGCAAATCGGGCGGAGAGGAGGATGAGGTGATCCTCTGATGTCCTTGGAGTTTAGAAAGATAAAGAATTGAAGCGCACCAGAGATTTGGGTCTGAGCTGATAGCTGGAGGACTGTAGCCCGATCTCCAGACCATTTCTCTGACCTCTTTAACTATAAAGAGTGGTAGTATGTGTGTGGGTTTTTTTTTGGAGCAGAGCACTCTTGATTCATATAAAAAACAACTTTTGTTTATACTGAACTTATCAGTATTTTAACAGTAACATACGCACAGAAAACTTCCCCACACATCTCATCAACCTTTTTTCCTGCTGTTTGTGGAGACCAAAACAAAGCTGAAGGGAATAAGGACACATTTCTTGAGTAGCCTCATTAATGCTGTTCTTGCTTCAGGTCTTCCGGATGAGTAAACAGGCAAATATCAGCTAACGTGTGTGTCATCAATGCTGTGTTTGGATTTCTTATGTTGCTAAGAGATCAGTTAATGCAGATTTAAGCCATCCTGATCTGTTTCGTCACCCAGGGGTGGCGCAATTTGAATGTTTATCGGCCATAAACGCATCAGCTCCGTGTTTCACTCACGTTTCTCATCCTGTTCAGGTTTGTCTTGTTTTCTGTTGTATGCTGCACTTTATTCTTCTCTGCTATTTAACAGTTAATCCCTCTCGGGTTCAATTCTATCCATTCTATCTCTTTGCATCACAGTGCATTTTTTTCTCTTGTGTCTTTACTTTCTTGAGACATGTCTCAGCTTCCAATTCAGTCCACAGAGTTTTGTTAAATTGTACTTCTAAATGACTTGTCAAGGTTAGCAGAGATGTCTGTTAGAGTGTATTAATGAGGCCGCGCCTTTAGGGAGAGTTAATAAAAAGAAAATCAGCGTCGCTCTTACCCCAGGACATTGTCCAGCGGTTGTTATGTTAATCACTTAGGCCTAATTAATATCATGCATATCATTAGCAAAATGGAGATTTAAATGCCAACATGCTTTAATTACCGTGGTAGAAGTAATCTACATATCTGCAGTCTGAGGTAACCGCCTGCCAGCGCTAATTCACTTCAATCCGTCTCATCTGTGCTGCAAAATGAGAAAAGTTTCCAGAAATAGTGGAGAAAACCAACATATTGCAGCAAATACAGCAGCTTCGTAGTGCAATCCCATGACATCACCTCACACAGAGCTGATCGGTCTGTGAGTTTTTCATAGATTTTATGCACATTTATGGGTGTTTGCTGCAACTCTCCGACAGGATGTTTAGCAGTATGGAGATGATCCGCTCTGCGTGTGCATGCGTGTGTGCGTGTGTCACAGGGGGGGATTTCCTGATATAATCTCCAGTCCTTTCATTCCTCTTAAACGTCCCTCCGTGTGCCACCCACACATCCCTCGCCTTAAGGGCACACAACTAACACCCCCCCCCCCCTCTTCTGTTTGACTTTAAATGAGTGGAAACATGACAACCGTGTTGTAAAACAACAAGAGATTCACCTTGAACCTGAGATGGATCAAACACACACAGAGTACCTGTCAAAGGCTGTCACCGCTGATGTGAATATTATAATTGTTGATATGTGCTTTTTTGAATAATGTGGGACTCTTAGTGTGTGTGTTTATATTCCACTATTCTGTCCCTCCTGCTCTGCACTAACCCTGCTCCCCCTCATTTGCCTCGCCTGCCCCCCCAGATAGTTACTTTTTCCATCTTAGTATAATGACATGAATTAGGTTGAGCTTCTTCTGTCGTTCATTATTTTGAGATTTGAGATCAACCAACCAAAAAACACATTGCACTTATTAGTGAGAAGCTTTCAATTGCACACAATTCTACTTGCACAAAGATGATCTCTACCAACTTTGAACAACTCCTTAATTAATCCGCAACTTGTGCCCATAATTAATTGATATACCGCCCCCCCCTCTCCCCTCCCCTCCCCTGCCACAGTCTCAAACAGTGCCCCCCCGCTGGGGAAGATAATTGTCAGGTTGGAAGGTTCGCTGTGAATGGTAATGATTTCAACTTTTTCTTTCTCACTCGTTCCTGTTCACTACATAATTCATTGCACTGTATCACAGTATCACACTGTATAATGTACAATACATGCAATCTGTTGGCGGCTATGGACTCACTCGTGATCTACAGTACATTTTAAAAAGTAACCAGGAATATTCACTTTTTCAGGATGTAAACGGGAACATTGTTTCATATTCTTACACTATGTTGCAAATTAAATTGTTTTGTGTAAATATAGTTTTACTAAGACATCACCTCCCTGGTGCCCATAAACATGATAAAGGAGCCTCTGCAGAAAAACATGTATATACATCCATTACACAGTTGGATGGATATGTACAATTACTGTGTGTATATTACAAGTACCATCTTCTTCATTTAATTCTTTTTCATCTTTTTCCTCCCCTCGTCCTGGTTACTTTACTCTCACATACCTGTGTTCAGCCTGTCGGCTCATCACAGAGGCCATTCTGAGATACGCACCCTTGTCCTCAATCAGCTGAAGAAGATTGTTCTCCTCGGGCTAAAGAACGACGGGCCGGACTCAATATATTTCCCTTTGTTCAAGTGTCTCCCCAGAGTGCTGGAGGAGGGACAGAAAAAGTGTCCACCTCACCCAAAGGATGCCGTGTCCACTCGCACTTCCCCAGGTCGGCTCGCGTTCATTCCAAAGTCATCCAAGAAATCGCAAACGTGTGTGTGTGTGTGTGTGTGTGTGAGACATCTTTTCCCTGAAGGTCATCACTAACGTTTCAATTGATTCTGAAAATATGCATCGCGCGGCAACATTCATGGACTTCTTCATGGGAAAAATAAGGTCAGAAAAACGTGTATCTCTCTCTCTCTGTACAGCTAAATAATTGAGCGGCCTCTTATTATCGACTCCACCCCCGTGAAGAGCAGACACCTTAAAACTTCACGAAGGCAAGTGGGTGTCCTCACAGTCCACCGCCTCTGAATCTGGCATTATTCTAATTAATGAGATGAGTTCATTAGTGCTCTCGGGGTTAATGTGTTGTCCTACAGCAGATTAGTGAGGGGAATTAGGTGTTGCCGGAGCGTCCTAATTTGATCGCAGTGGGTGTCGCATGCTCGAATAGATGGAATAATGAAAGTAGTCACTCTTCGCAGCGGCAACTTCATTACTGAAGTTCTGCCCAAAAAAGGCCCGACATTCACCTGGATTCAATTATGTGTATCAATAAAACAAGTGACAGCTTTTTTTTCGGGGGGGGGGAGGGGGGGGGGTTAATGGGACGTTCTGATATTATTGATAATATCAGAACGTCATGAGGAAGGAGAGGACCTCATTAACCACTTTTCATCCAGGAGCTTGAAGTTAAGAGGGTGAGCAGCTTCAAATACCTCGGGGTCCACTTCAGTGAGGACCTCACCTGGACACTCGACACAACACAGCTGGTCAAGAAGGCTCAACAGCGGCTGTACTTCTCGAGGAGGCTGAGGAAGTTTGGGATGTCTCCCAAGATCCTCAGCAACTTCTACAGCTGCATCATGGAGAGCATATTGACCAGCTGCATCACCGTGTGGTACGGCAGCACATCCACCATGGACCGCAAACGCCTGCAGAGGGTGGTGAGGACAGCGGAGAAGACCCCGCTGCCCTCTCTGCAGAGCATCTACCCCCGCAGGGTTCACAGGAGAGCTGCCTCCATTCTCAAAGATCCCACCCACCCCCAACATGGTCTGTTCAAGCTTCTACCCTCAGGCAGGAGGTACAGAAGTGCCAAATGCAGGACCACCAGACTGAAAAACTCTTTTTCCCCCACTGCCATTAGAGCCATCAACCGCTGAGAGGACTCTATAAACTAACTCACAACTGGTCTGCACTTTAGCTTGTTAGAATTTCACTTACTGTTACTGTACTGTTAATTTATAATGCACTCATTTCATTTAATTTAAGTTTTTTCTTTTACAACCTGCTCAGTTTTGCATTTTTCCTCCTCACCTCATTTCTGCCTTATACGTACCTCATTTTTATTTTCTATTTCATGTACATTTATGTAAATATTGTATTTTTATTTTTATTTTAAAACTGGTCGGCTTTCCGGAAAGGCAAGCACAAGAATTTCATTACACAGGGCGTGTGTAAATGACAATAAAAATCTTTGAATCTTGAATGATAGGGATTAGTGGCACCAGCTGCCACCCAGAGGACTGAGATGGTACTGCAGCTGAGGATGAGGAAGACGTGAAGGCTCCTCAACACTGAAGGACAGCTGCAAACGTGCTACGGTCCAGTGGACATCAGTAGAGCAATATGGCTTCAACTACATTTTTTTCGGCAGCGGTTTCTGCATACAACATTGTGTTTACTCTCAATCGTTTTGTGGTCGGCTGCCTTCGCTCTCGGTGGCGTCAAGAGAGAAGTTTGAGTGTAACCTGGTGGCTGGATGCCGCCAAAACCCTAAACCGCCTTGAAGTCCAGCATGTCCACCTTTGATACATTTTCTTTTCTTTAATACATGTGAGATCTAAGTGTGGCTGGGTTGCGCGGGCTTGGACTCTGCACTGTGGTATTCCTCAAATCCCAAAGTCAACAAGAGCGTTAAAATAAGCCGCTTTACAAATCCACAATCTTCTTCTGCGTGTCTAATTGTGTGCAGCGCGTTTAGGCGGCTGGCATTTGATAAGTTGACAATTCCAGCAGTCATTCTTTTGTTTTGTATGATTTCTGCATTTAGCCTCCTTGAGTGTATGACTGCGCAAATCCACAAATCATTCCCTCTGCTTGTTTTTCCCCGTGTTTGTCTCGCATTAATCCCCCGGCCTTGAAGCGGTTTTCAGCCTTTTCTGCATTAAGCCTCTAAAATTAAGCTAATCTGCTGGGCTCGTCATCCCACCCACTCGCCTTGTCCTTCGAGCCCCACACTCGTCTGGTGTTTTCTAAGAGGAAAATGCTTCGGTAAGTGGCAACGACGTCAAAAAGCGGGCACACCCAGCGTCTCTGTGATTACCATGCAGAGGGTGTTGTCTTAGAGATAGGAGGAGAAGAGGAGGCGATTATGAGGCTAATTCCCTTATAACTTTTTCCCTCATTAATCTCTGTGGAAGGGATACGAGGTTCTTTAAATGCTAATGTCTAATAAAGATGTCGGCAGTGACATTTTACAGTTGCGCCGCGGATGTGAACAAAGTTGACCGCGTTTGTTGTGGAAGAACTTTTCTATCTGTTAACTCGCCTCACATGTTCATTTTTTTTTTTAGAATTCTCAATTGGGATTAGACATAAAAGGCGTTATAATGCCACGCGGCATACCGGCGACCCTTTGGCCAATCACAAAGTCAAACATTAACGTAGCCCCTCCCCCCCGTGTCCTTACAAACAACTCTTTCCAGAGGAATCAAAACTTTTATTCAAACACAAGTTGATTTGGTTTGATTTTGAGCACAATCAGCTGTATTTACAAGAAATGATCGAAGGTCGACGTGGCAACAAGACGAATCGCTAACGGAGAAACGCGTCCTCGACTTTCGCAGCACGTATCGAAGGACAAAAACAATCAAAACATGCATTTCTTTAAAAGCACCCAAAATAAAAACAAATGGCAAATAAGTTACTGTGGCCTCATCTAATAATTCACTTCCACAACAAAATTCCTCCTCACAATCCTTTTATAAAGAACTGGTATGAAGAACTAAGCTAGGGCATCAAATGTACTCCCCTCACTGCTCTGTGGACAAGTCATCACGTGAATGTCCCTTCGGAAGGGATTTGGTCGTCATTATGTTGAGGCCTCTATATTGACCGGGGCCCGGTTTGTCGGCGGCACCCTCGGTGGAGTTACACGGGAACACGTCTAAAGGTTTGCATAGTATCGATCTCTGTTGTTATAATCTCTGTAGGCGAACCCGGCGTCCTTCTTGCCGTGCGGGATCCGTCCGAAGGGCGCGTGGTCGTTGAAACACGAGACGAAGACCTCGTCCACTATTTTCTCCGCCTTCTCTCGGCTGACTTTCCTCACCGCCAGGATGGAGCGAAGCGCCCGGCCTCTGACGCACTCCTGACCCCGAGGGAAAAGCACGATCTCAGTGTTGGATTGCAGACACACAAGGACCCTAAGGAGATGCCATTGAAAGTCGCTCGGAAGACGGTACCTGATGATGCTGCTTCCAGCCGAAGTTGGATCGGTCAAATTCGTTCCAAAAGGAGCAGTCACCACTGAGGTTAGCTGCCCGGATCTGAGACAATAAACACAAGAATATTAACCAACACACATGTTAGGCAGGGTGAGGATTGCTCTTTCATGAAATAATGTGCACCGTATCTTTTCACTAACAACCACACAGTCCCAAGACACAGTTAGGGGATACAATTAGATGTGGATGAGTGAGATTTATCAGGACCTCTCCCTTTACGAATACAAAAAACCCAAAACCTCCATCTCCATTTGATCTTAAAGGATCTTATGGTTATTTTCTGGGGAGTCTAAATACAGTCAATCTTCTGCTAAGGACGTTCCCCGAGGAACGCACTACTTTCTCTTGTTTGATGACCTGTAAAAACTACAGTGCTTTAGGAATTTATTCGTACATATATTTTGGGCAATCTGCTTATGAAAAATGAGAAAACGTAGCTGATTAAAACATGCACTTGTGTCTGCAAACAGATAAAGCTGAATCACACAGCCGCCTGCGTTTACCGCGCACATAAAAGCAGCCGACGCCGAACTCACCTCGGAACAAGCCACGTGCCTCAATTCGTTGAACCAGTCCACGTTGGCCCGACAGTGGTCGAAGGCGTGGATGAGCTCGTGCGTGACCACTCGGGTCATGTGGGACTGCTTGCGGATGTTGTTCTGACACAAAACTATCTGCAAATAAATTCCAAATATTATTATTATTTCATTCATTTTTCAACGCTTTTGTCAACACCTCAAAAGAAGTCCTTCTTACTTGAGAAGAAACGGCGTCAAATCCTCCACTGACTGTTCCGTCACAATCTTCACAGGAGAAATGTCTATCTTTGAACACTTGGCTGCGTTAAGAGGGGAAAGTGAAGGCGTCTTAATCGGTTTGGTTTTTGTGTAACAACAATGCACAGTTTTAAAGATGCCGAGATTCAGTCGATATTAATTATATAAGGTTTTTGAGCATGTATGTTGAGCAGCTCTAAATAAAATACTAAAGAGGACTCATTTAATTTAAGATAGATCATTATCATTTATTCATTATTGGCATCGGCATTATTTATATTAAAATACTAAATTATTATTATTGCTATCATTCCGTATATCATAAAAGCATCAGTAGCATTTGAAAAAGGATCATCGGTTAAACCATAAGTCCCATGCTTTTTGCAGGGCTGTGAGCGTAACAGGGGAAGGTAAAAACAATGGATATTTGACTTTTAGATGACACGTACCAGCCTGAAGTCTTCATGGCACTGAGAAGGAGTTTGGCATACGGACCTAAAGACAAGCACAGAAAACACGTGACGTAACGGTGTCCGAACCCGGGATGAATCCATCAGGCGTCCACTGACTGAAAAAAAACACGCCGTTTCTCTCCCAGCGTGTCCACAACGAGAACATTGAGCGGACCACAAGCCCTTAATGTTAAAGTTATACAAGATCTCGCTGCCGAGATGACGTTTCCTGTTTGGATGCTAATAAACACTCACTAGTTTCCATTGCGAACTGCAACATGACCTGACACTTGTGGTTGAAAGTGAACAAGCTCTCTTTGATCGACTTCGCCTTGTACTTTGCAGAGTTTCTCTCCGGGAATAGATCGTATCCATAGTCCTCCTCTTGTTTAGGCTGTTCCATTGTTGTGAAATGTTGTCGTCAATCTGGAAATGTTAGCATCAGTTTAGCTACCGCTAGCTGGCTATCTAGCAGGAGAGGTCATTACTGTTTTGTTGATCACGTGCTTTCAAAGGGTCAAAGATAATTAATGGCAATAATATGCATTTGTATTCGATTGTTCTTATACAAAAATGTCAGGAAATATCACCCCCTTTCGTGTAATATACAAACACATTGAATTACGTCGTCCCCCGAAGCAGTTTAGTTAGAAATGTATTGAAGTATAAATCATCTATTCAGAGCCTGTAGGTAAGTCGTTAACTCCTAGCGCAATGACTGGACCAAATCCAAACGCTAGCCAACCAAACAGTAGACATTCATGGGTGGGTACATCATTCCTGACAGAAGGCTGTACAATACATATTAATAATAGTGTGATAAATACCACGGTTAGTTGTTTGCGGACTTTTTTTAAACAGGCAACTGGGTAAAATGTTTTTAATGCGTCATTGTTTGTGTGGTTGTAACATAGACGATCTTTGGTTACACCCTATCGCGGTCTCAGCAGCGCAAAGGCTGCTGGGAGGCGGCTGTCATGGCTCCGGACGTAAACAGAAAGCTACGCATAACGACACATGTTGTTGTAGTATTAAGCCAAAGTAACTACAGCTACATTTAAACTGTAATTATAAGTCGTGAAAACAGGTGTCAGGTAAAGTATAATGTTCAAGTAGCTACAGTCTCTTGCAATTTCTATATATCATCTAATTATTTGGGTGGGGGGGTTGTTAGCTAGCTACTAGCAACGCAAAAGCATGTAACGTAAGCGTGATGGTCGTGTTTTCCTCTTCGAAATTACAGCATTTCCCCAAAACAAATCTCTATTTTACAGGGAAAAACATGTCCGGGGTAAACAAAGCCATTGAGTTACAGCTTCACCTGCGGCAAAATGCGGAGGATCTGCACAGCTTCATGGCGGGGATGGAAAGCTGGGAGACGGACATGAAAAAGAAGGACGAGGAGCTAAGGACGGGGGGACTTCAAGGGGAACAGGTTTGTCTCTATTGCATACCCCCCCCCTCTCTCCAGGCGCAGAGGTTGTTGTGGTCTGATCTTCACGTAGCGCGTTGCACCTTTGTCGTAGAAGGCGCTCCCCCCTGTGCGCAACCAAGACTACAAAACGAAGAAGAGGGAAAGGAAGAAGAAGAGGAAAGAGCACTCCGGCCAAGGCGACGCGATTTCAAAGGACCCCAAGAAAGGCTCAAAGATAAAGGCGTACGACTACAGATCGTGGGACAAGTTTGACGTGGTTAGCTAATAAGCCATTCTTATAAAATACACCCAACAACACGGCCGATGAGGTCATGGAGCGGTTGACTCAAAGAGTGTTGCTTCTCCGCTCGCAGGACAAAGTTCTGTCGGAGATGGACAAGGAGGAGAGTCCAGCAGAGTCAAACGAGTCGGACTCCGAGGAAGCGACAGGTGATCGAGAGAAAGCGCTGTCCGAGAGAGAAAAGGTAAACATGGCGTGACACGTACTGCAATAAAACAACAAACCCGAGATAAGAAGAAGCTCCTCTAAAGCAGAGCGCACTTCTATTTTTCAGGGTAACGCGTTTTTCAAAGATGGGAAGTACGACGATGCCGTTGAGTGTTACACCAGAGGGATGAGCGCTGATCCTTACAACCCTGTGCTTCCCACGAACCGAGCCACCGCCTTCTTCCGACTCAAAAAGTAGTACAGCACCAAGTTCAACAAATAACTACATGCAATGACATTAAGGAGGACGCGTGTTTATACAAACTGGTTGTATTATTGAGGACTCGTTCTATTTGCAGGTACGCTGTGGCAGAGTCCGACTGCAACTTGGCGATAGCTCTGGACGGCAACTACTTCAAAGCGTACGCGAGGAGAGGAGCAGCGCGGGTTGCACTGAAGAAATATGAATCTGCATTAGAAGGTTGGCAAACCGTACAATGGGTTCCATCGTCGGTGTGACTGGAGCGCAAGATAACAACACAGGTCTGCTTCTCAATAGATTATGAGACGGTTCTCAAGCTCAATCCCGGGAACGCGGAAGCACATGATGAAGCGCAAAAAATCAAAGAGGTGAGTGGCAACGCTGTGGGGAGAATTAAACCTTCATTCCAGAGTACTTCTCCTTTTTCATTCCCTTTCTTCATCTTGCTCGCAGACTCTCGGTCATCAGGCACCAGCCGTGCAGAGTGGAGTCCAGCGGGCCCAGGAGGCCCCCACAGCGGACCCCGAGCGGCAGAGGCTGATGGAGGAGCAGCAGAGACGGCAAGAGGCGGCTATGCAAAAAGACAGAGTGAGTTTTTTTTTATTTCTAGCTCGGGATTTAGAAACTTGCCTAGTGGCAACATTTTAAGAGCAAATCAAAGTGAGGGGTACTTTCAGAACGGTTTGATTCAAGCTGTGTTCATTTGGGAATAACTTTACTTTCCAACGCGGCTTTCAGGGAAACGCCTATTTCAAAGAGGGGAAGTATGAAGCGGCTGTGGAGTGCTACGGCAGAGGCATTGAGGCGGACAGCATGAACGTCCTTCTGCCCGCCAACAGAGCCATGGCCTTCCTCAAGCTGGAGAAGTGAGCCCTGGAGTTCTTTCTCTCCATTTCTGCCACACTATACTTTTGCTTTATTAGAGTGACAAGACATCTGTTTTTCTTTCTCTGTGTGCTGCAGGTACAAGGACGCAGAGGAGGACTGCACCAAAGCCATTTCTCTGGACAGCACCTACTCCAAGGCCTTCGCCCGCCGCGCCACCGCTAGAGTGGCTTTAGGGAAACAGGAGGAGGCCAAACAAGGTGCTGAATAGAAGCACACTGATCTCCAAAGGCAAACTGCTAGAAACTGCATTCGGTTCTGCAAATTGCTTTAAAATAATAGAAACAGGGAAGGTTGTTCTCTGTTGTTGACTGTTTAGTTGCATATAAACATGTTGTGTGTGTGTGTGTTGCAGATTTTCAAGAGGTGCTGAAACTGGAACCAGGGAACAAACAGGCCCTGAATGAGCTCCAGAAAATGCAGATTGTATGTTTCTAGATCCTCTTAGAGACCGAAGTGTATTCCTCTTCCATGTTCCAAGTCCCTCGTGTTTGAACTCCAGCCTTTCTGCTTATGGCTGCTCTTCTGTCTGATTTCGTTGAGGTCCGATCTTTAACAGACTAAACTTCTGCTCTCCTGATGTCGGTCTCTTGTCAGAACGTGACGTCCAGCAGCCTTCTCCAGACACCAGGCGCCACACAAAGGAGAACCGTTCAGCCAGTGGACAAACCAACACATTTGCGGTCAACAGTGAGTTTTTCCCTCAGTGCAAAACATTTTGTGCTAGAGATAGAGAGTGGACATCCGTCTGGTGTAAAAGCATTGATTTTAACTGACTGCATTCCAGTGGAAAAGTTTTAACGTTGAAGCTAAATAATATCATAATAATAATTTCATTTTTGGAAAGGATTCCTTTAATAAATAAATAAATTACTTGATGTTCAATAGTAGTTTATTCCCCATGTGTCCCACATGCTTCAGCATTATTTTACCAGCCATGTTCACGTCGTAGTGTCTCCATCTGGATCATTCGGCAGTTGACTGATTCTGAACACGCGCTGCTCTTCAGAAACCTCTGAGGAGGATTGACATCGAGGAGGTGAGCGGCGCGACGACGGCGTCGCAGGTGGACTCGGCCTCCGTCCAAGAGGCAATGAGGGAGGACGAGTCGTCTCCACTGTCGACTTCGCCCACCGCCAAGATGATCAAGATCGAGGAGATGACCGAAGTGCCCTCGCACACACCTCCCAAGTTAGTGGTGCCGCCTCTCTCCCCCGGCGTGCTATTTCACGTTGTCTGTAAAGCACCAAATGTTGCAGTAGTCTGTGGCATGTGGTGTCGAATAGTCCCGCCATTGTAAACAGGTGTTTCATCCCCTGTTCCCCAGAGCCCCTGTGAGCGGGCAGACCAAACAGCCGGCGCAGCGGGGGGTCGTTCCGCCTCCTCCTCCTGAACCGCCAGCCAGCACCTCCTCAGCAGTAGCAGACCTGCCTCCTCCACCCACCAACAGCTTCCAGCTGGAGGCCGACCTGCGCAAGATCGGAAACCAGCCCGAAGGGATTTACAGATACCTTAGGGTGAGCTGTTTGTTTTGAATGAAATAAATCATTTGCTGGTGACAAAATCATATTTGTGTGTTCAGACAGTCTCATTTTATGCTGTCATCTCTGGTATTGACCTGGGTGGATGTTTATTCATAGATCTTTTAATTTCTTTGATGCATTTTTGCCATTCCCATCTCCACAGATGTAATCTGTAATCTCATCGTCTTGAATTTGAAGGGAAAACTGTATTTAATAACTTTAAATGGGACTTAAAAAGTCCAATATCTGTGACGAATTTCACAAGCGAATCACACAAGATCAACCTGCATCATTTACTTTCAACTAGAGTTAAGATGTCACCCTGGTGTTTGTTCTCATCTCGCAGCAAATCAAACCCGAGGCGTTCGCAAGTATCTTCCACAACTCGCTGGAGCCGGACATTCTCCATCAGCTCCTGAGGACACTGCATGGTTTCTACACCAAGTGAGTTCTAGAAGAAGCGTCTTTTTCCGTCCTGCTGTTGTGGCCGTGCACTAACACACCAGTCCTGTGCAGGAACGACGAGCCGGCCGTCACGCTGGCGATCCTCAGCAGCCTGGCGGGTGTGAGGCGCTTCGACATAGCCGTCATGTTCCTGTCGCCACCGGAGAAGAAAGGTGGAACCTCCTCGACGCGCCGCTGCGGTTGACCCGTTCTTTTAACCCACAAATTCTGTGATTTTTGATAATGCGCTTTATTACTTTTCTCTCCTCCGTCCGCCTCCAGTGCTTAAAGAAGTGTTTGACTTCCTCCACCGGTCGGAGCTCGAGGGATCATCTGTTGCGGCCTTACAGAAGAAGTACGGTGTGTGACGCTCTGAGCTCCGTGGACTGCATATTAAACTAAAGTACTACGTGAGCCGAAGGAACAATGTAGTTATGTTGTACTACTGAATAAACTTACGTTCAATGCACTTTGATTCAGTTGGACTGCTGTGTTATGGCCCACATAACTCTCACTCTCTTCTTTACACTGATATGATCTAAAGTCCGTAACGTGTTGACTGTAGTTCTGACCGGGGTGTATTAGAGTTAAAGTCTCCCGTGTAGAGTTGCCGTGTCGATGTTTAACCCACATAATTCACACCATTTCCATAAATGACCGTGGAGAACACCCATTTGCAAGTACACATTTTAAGTCTGTTTTCAGAAACTCAGTGAGAATTAAAAGTGTACATTATAGTGTGTGTGTGTGTGTGTGTGTGTGTGTGAGAGAGAGAGAGAGCTATCAATTACTCCAGCATTTAAAATCAGAATTGCATAATCTCTCCGATGTGTCACACGGATGATGAATTGACGCCAGGTAATCAGAAAAGGAACAGAAGTTCATTGTTTATTGAGCACAATACTGCACTGCACTGTTTGGCAAGACCTACATATTGTGAAGGAAAATAAGATAAGCTGTGTAATTGAAATCCCTAGAAGTTGTTAGTCAAGCACACAACATCCATCCTCATAGCTGTCTAATCCAGTCCGGGGTCACCAAGGGGTTGGAACCTGTCAGAGAGACGCCCTACTCAGCCCGCCAGTCCATCACAGTCCCATCAAACAATGCCTGAGTAAATACACCTGTATGCCCACGGTAAGCCGTATTCATAAGAACATTACTGCCGAGCATGAAGCAGATCAGAAAAAATGTGCACTTGAAGAATGAGTGCGGTTCTTCTCGTGTTTCAACATCCGCACCAGTGAGGATCTACAGGGAAGAGACGATAGATCAGAGTCAGGCAGCCGCTTTAAAACGTTGTCTCAACGCCTCTCAAACCCCCCAACAGCAGCCTACCTGAGACACTGAGCGTCTCGTTAGCCGTGGCCGTCTGCCCGGTGAAGGTGTTCTCAGCCTGGCAGCTGATGGACTCGCTGGACACGTGGCGGTTCACGGTGATGTCGATCACGCTGCCCGTCATCGTCCCCCCGTACAAGGTCCACGTGAAGGTGCAGGAAGGAGAGCACTCGGCTGAGCAAGTGAAGCTCGCCGTGACCCCGATTTCAAGAGCCGCTGGTCCGCCGATGACCACGTTCGTCGGCCCGTCTGTCGGAGCCACAAAAACAAAAAGCTACTCTAGCAGGTATCGAGAGGCAGAAGAAGTCCCATGGATGTTATGAAGTCATTTCTCACTCCAACCCTTGGCATTTGCTCACCGGGCACCTCCACCGTGGTCATGGCCGATCCGTTTTGCCCCGTCACCGGGTTGGATGCAATGCAGGAGAGGGCTGCCGTGTACGGAGGTATCACAGGCGTGAAGGATATGGAGGCGTTGGTAGACAGAGTCGTTCCTTGGTAAAACCAGGTGATGAGGCACGCGGGGAAGCATTGGCTCGAACACTGCAGTTCTGTTGTGGATCCGGGCTGAACCAGCATCACCTCACCCACCGGCAGTTCGTTGGCTTTCTCAATGAGCACCTCGTTCGGCCCGTCTGGGTGGTCATGAGAGAACTTGGTCAACACATTCAGTCGACGGCACAAATTGTCAGAAGGAAATATTATATCACATCTTCGTAGGCTACGAGGCCCACAGAAATCAGTAGCTTTAGCTTAGCATGAAGAAAACTCGCCATGCCTGTAATCTGTACAATGTGATTAAACCCTGGCGTCATGTGCCAGAATAATTCTTCCGCTTCTAAAACAGCCGGGAATGAGTCCGCAGGTGCATTGGGTTCCCTGACCTCGGTATACTCACAGTTCACTTCCATCAGGTAGCCCACGGACAGATTGGGGACTCCCCCCTCAACCACCACCACCAGCGTGTTGTCGTGGATGGTGCGGTTCTCCCCCTCCACCACCAGACACTGGTATAAGCCGTCATCCTCGCGCACGAGAAAACTGAACGTAATCGTGGTGTTGTCAGGGGAGAATTGCACCCTTTCGGACGCTAGCATTTGATTCTGATTCTTGAGCCATGTGATGGAGTCGGGTTCCTGAGGCCCCTCGCACAGCAGAGCGAAGGGCCGGCCTGCAACCGGCGGGGCTTGGGAGGAGGCCCGCACCGAGAACGGGTCTGCGCAGAGAGAACATTAAAACATCAAGAGTCGGCAAAAGTGGTGAACATAACTATGGCTGCTACTATGGGTTTGATCCAGAGAAGCCCTTTCCTAGTGTATGGCAGAACTGTGACACATTGCACAAACCACTGAAATAAATCAGTTGGAGCAAAGTTGTGGACTCACCAGTGACGGTGAGGTTAATAGTTGCGGTGATGGTGGTGTTGGATAATGTGTTCTTGGCCTCACAGGTGAGAGGCTCAATCTTAGAGTAGTCACTAATAGTGAGATCCAGCCGATCGCCCTCAAAAGTCTTCCCCATGAACCTCCAGGTGAAATCACAGGACGGCGCGCACACGGCGGAGCACCTGTACGTGTACTCGCTTCCTATCGCCACTGCGCTGTCTCCGGCGATGTTAATGTTAGATAAACCTACAAATGGAGACAGAGAGAAAAAATAAAGCTAATATCCCCATTCTTTAACTTCAATTTGATCTTTCAACGATACCCTTGATGTTACTTAACAACGCAACACGTGTTTGGGCCTCATTCATTGCAAGTGATTTTCACGTACTCGCCAATTGCAGCTGCAGGTTATTCTCAATGTAGAGATGTGAGAGGGTCTCCTGGGCCTTACACTCCACACTGACATCTGAGAGGGAAGCGTTAGCGGACAGATCGACGGATATTGTGCTGCCTTGTGCGACGAGGAGCGACTGCTCATCCGCGCTAACGATCCACGAGAAGTTGCAGGAGGGGTGGCAGTCGGCCGAGCAGGTGAAGTTGGATTCCACTCCTGCAGTCAGGAACGCCGGACCGCTGACATGTATGTTTGTTGGTCCATCTGAAAAATGGTTGGAAACTAGTTGAAGGCATTCCTCTTAAAACAACACACGTATGAGCTGGGATTCTTTCTTTTTCTTCCTTACCAATGACGTGCAGCGTCTTCTGGGCGGCGACTGATGTCTCCGTAGTGGGGTTGAGTGCCGTGCAGGTCAGGTTCTGTGTCTGCTCTGGTTCCTCCAGCTGCAAGCTCAGCTTCGGGCCCGGGGAGGTCTCCTTGCCCCAGCTCCAGGTGAACTGACATGCGGGGTAGCAGCTGGCTGAGCACTCAAACTCGTACGTCATTCCCAGAGTCATTGTGTCGACCCCGGTGATCACGACGGAGGACGGCCCGTCTGCGGTTGAAGGCAGGACATTTTTGTTATTATTACTAGTTGCGACCACATTCTGAACAGTGAAAAATATGTTCATGTCTGGTGGGTGCGTGTCTAATTGGCCTTTCATGATGGCTAGGAGCGCCAGCTACTGTGGGAGGTCAATAGATGCGCTTGACGTAGGACGTACTGGATGTATTTGGGTAGCGAGAAACCAGATGTCAAAGGTCATCTACAGATCACCAATACGACAGGTACACTTCTCGAGCGCTACCTGGCCGCGACGCCCGTGGTGTACTCACAGTTGACTTGCATCTCGTAGACAGAGGACTGGATGATGGGCTCCCCCTCTGCCACCACGCATTGGTATGAACCGTCGTCCGCCTGCAGCAGGGGGCCGAAGGTCATCGTGACGTTGTCAGGGCTGAAATGCACCGTCTGGGAGGCTGACATTGGCTGTTTGTTCTTCAGCCACGTAATGGAGGCTGGGTTCTGAGAGCCAACACACTGCAGGGAGAAAGACTTGCCGGCAATTGGCAGGGCCTCAGAGGTGGCACGCACCGAAATTGGGTCTGCGCGGGGAAAATGAACACGACTTTACCCACCTGATATCGTTTTTTTTAGCATTCAAAATCAAAAGTGGGAGCCAAGCCGCAGACTCACCGATGACCGTCAGCTCCACCGTGGCGTTGATGCTGGCACCAGATATAGAGTTTGTGGCCACACATGTGAGATGCTCGATTTTTGAATAGTCACTAAAAGTGATGTCTTGGTGACTGACAAACTTTCTCTTTTCCCCCTTATGCAAGATGGGTATTTCGGTCCGGTCACCCTGGAAGGTCTTCCCCATGTACTCCCACGTAAAGCTGCAGGATGGGTAGCAAGCCACATTGCACGTGAATGCGTATGTCTTTCCCATCGTCACTGTTCCGGGACTCTCGATGCTGATGCTAGAGACACCTAAAGAAGTACACAAGGAGTTTGAATGCATTCAGCTCATTTCACAAAGTGACATCAGAACATTCATTCAAAGGTACCGTCTACTAGTTCTTACTTGTCTTGTGACTTTCTTGTGACCTTCCTGCCAACTAGTTTTATTTTATAAAATGAAATGTATTCATATATATAGCTTTAAATCTCAAGTGTGATCAGTATTATCAAATGGATCGAACGGCAGTTATAACAGAAATGTAATCCACTGTAATCAGAGACAACCAGAAAATAATTACAAAAATAAACCACAATGTAATACAATAAGCCGATTACAGCAATACAAATAGAGTCAAACAATTGGACTGACTTCCATCATGTTTTGCCAAACTCTTATCGGTAAGCACAGACATTCCTTCACCACACGATACTACCAGTGGGGTCGATATCCCTTTGCTTCCTTTCACTTACTTGCCACCGGCAGCGTCAGAGTCGTAGAGATGAACAGATGTGAGACGGTGTCTTGAGCCTCACACATCAGAGTTTCAGCGATGACGGTGCTCTGATATGGAGCGAAAGAAATGCTCTTGCCTTCGTGACTACTGAGCTTCTGCCCTTCCCAGGAAACAGTCCACGTGTAGCTGCAGGACGGGTAACAGCTGGCCGAGCAGCTAAAGGTGGAGGCAACTCCGTCAGTGAGATAGGTGGGGCCGCTGATCTGTATGTTCGACGGGCCAGCTGGAAATATAGATTCAGTTGAAGTGAGTGACTCTGAGGTGACGCGTGAATTTTACTTCACTTTGGTCGTCACTCGTACCCGTCACTTGCAGCGTCTTTTGGACCGACGCTGACCCCCCCGTTGCTGTGTTGACCACCGTGCAGGTCAGGGTCTCCGTGGGCATCGTGTGCAGGAGCTGCAGGCTCAGCACGGGCCCCTGAGTGGTCACATTACCCCGGGTCCAGCTGTACTTGCAGCCCGGGAAGCAGCTGGCTGTGCACTCAAAATAATACGGGATTCCCACTGTCACCACGTTGACCCCGTCAATCTCCACTGAGGACGGCCCGTCTGCGATAGGAAACATTATTGTGATTCAAAAAGGGAAAATAGGTCTGTGTAGTTGAGATTACTGCATTAGTACTGCAGTCAGAAAACAGCAAATTCAATTTAAAGCATTTTTTTTATCTGATGATGTATGAGGATCTTACATGAGGTTTCCCCTACGGATCCACCACCTCCTGTTTCACTGGTAGAAAACCCTTGGTTATGAGAGAAGATAATATATTAACATCCATCCTGTTCTCCTGGTATCCTTTTTAGTTACGGATGTCTGAACGAATGAGCATTAAACTGAGAATTGATGCTAGCAGGGCGGCCTCTCCTACCTGCCAAACAGGCGAGCAGCAGCAACGACGGCAAAGCGGCGGAGTGATGATCCATGCTGCTGCAGACAGTCCAACAACAACAACCAACTATCCGCACTAATAGAACCATCCAAACTCTTATAGCGCAATATGTCGAAAGGCCTTGCCCCCTGTTATCACCCGGTAATTACAAAACATAGACGACAAATGACGTAATGTTACCGGGAACGGAGGGCAGAAAGTAGGTTATCGGCCGGCTCTATTCTCTGCAGAGGGCGTGCATGCAAGCAGCCAACGTGTCGTGAGTTCTATTCTTTAGCGGTTTCTTTTGTACCTGCGGGCCATGTGGCTCTGTCCCCTTTTCATATCTGCCTGCGGTCACAGATGTAAAGACTCAAAGTCAATCAATCACAGCGTGTTGATAGAATACGACTCCAGCTGCCTGCTGGATCTGATATGCTTTTATTGATGTCTTTGGGGTTTATTTATATACACGTACACGACAGTAATAGCTTCATTGACTTCAATTTTCAAACCCGTTAAGAGACAATACTTTAATCGTTCCTCCCAAACTGCCTCTTAGACATCAGAGACAACTATAACAAAAGTAGGATTGTATTTATACTTAAATTACTGCCAGAGTCCCTTGAACTTCTCACGTACCAACGTCACCAAGAGGCGTGAACCAAACCGAAGAAATGAAATCTCAGATTATTTACAGGACATCTTTGTTTTATCAAAGCAGTAATGAACACAGGGCACACTGAAGCACTCCTTACCGAGTGTTTGTCCGTTGACCGAAACAAACCCTGGGTGTGTCTTTATACAGTCACTTCTGTTTGCCCACCAGAGATTAAAGCAGAGCGGGTGCCATTTAGAATACATTTGGACACAGATGAATTCCCTCGTAAATTAAATACATCTCATTTGGTTGAAAATGAGCCCAGTTTTTGTTAAATGCCAATGTTTCTCACACACCTCAGTAGTATCACATCAGCATCCGGCCTGCAGATGGAGCCTGCAAGTCTGAATCAAGGCCATCTAATCATTTTGACACCCCCGCAAGTTTAAAGCCTTTAAACACACAGGGTTTTGTCCATTGTGAGGCTATTATTGCAACTAATGACAGCTTTATCATTGTTATTAATTCATGAAGGTCATTTCCAGCAAAGCTCCACCCACCAGTCCAAGCGGAAGTCCTGCCTGAAAACTCCAAATCCATGATATGAGATTGGGTTTGGGATTAATTAACAAGAGATGTTGAAAGATGGAAACCAGTGTTAGACTGGGTGCACCCCTCTGGACTAGACTTTACCCTGCCAATTTAAAAAACACTTGTTCTGATACTGACTTGACCTGATAAAACAGACTGGTGCTACGCGAATGTGATGTGATATGCTGTGGTTGTTGCTATTTCTCGTTTTTCTGTTTTGTCTTTTTTCTTGTCCACGCGTGTGTTTTTCTATTTTTTTTTTCATGTCTCATCTTCTGTTCCATTGTATTCTTAAAGTTCTACAGTGCTGTCTTGGTAAGTTGAAAACTAAAAATGAATCTCTAAAAGAAGTGGCACATACATCCTCGCTGGGGTTACAGACCCCACCAGAATTCTCCTATTCCTCTTTTTCCTTTCAGCATATGTACTTAATTGTTGTGTGTTTTTGAATGACGTGTGTAAGAGTCCAACCTCTTCTTCTCTGCGTGCCGTAGAACTCTCCCTGTGTACTATTGGTTTATCGGTTGCAGGGGGAGCGAGCCCCTATAGAGAGGACTTGTTAGCTTGCATGTGTGTTGCTGGAGCAAAACAGAAACATGTGAAGATGAAATGCTATTAGTTATATTTGACAGATGAAGGAAAGTAGCGTTAGCTTCATGACGCGGTTGGCTATTGTCATCTAATAGCATTCCCTCACTTCGGTTGTTCGGCTCTATGCCTCACTAATGAGTAATCAAATGTGATGGCACAGTAATTAGATAAGCTGATAAAGAAAATGAATCAGCCATGTTAATTGTATAATGGCATCCAGCTATTTTGTTGTTTGTTGTTGTTATTGGGTGATATGCAAGTATATTATAACGAAACGGATATGGGGAAGTAATGTGAAATTGTGCATGTGTGGTTGCTAAAGAAAATATCTTAGTCTTCCAGGCTTAAAGGCATCAATATTTATTATTTTTTATCAATGTGGAAGAATCTTACAGAGTCAACACAGTCATTACATGTCCCCACTTGGATGTGGAAGTGTTTTTTACACGCCTCTCGCTGGAAAGTTCAAATGAGCTTCGGCCTCCTTTCAGCCTGCCACACCAACAGAGAAGAATGCAGTGTGAAACACCTAGACCAATAATTCATCACAAAGCCACTGAAAGGAGGAAAGATCTGACAGAGGAAGACAAAGACTGGAAGAGAAATAATTACTTTGATTACGTTGGGGACAATACATCTGCAAACGCTATTGCAGCTTAAATAACATTTAAAAAGCACCCAAAACAACACTTTGCTAGGATCATGATCCCGCCCCCCTCGACACAACGCCTGTCACTGTGGCAAAAGAGCAGAAATGATGAAGGCCAGCAGCAGCAGAGCGGAGGCCTCTCCAGGGCGGGTGGACGGGTTCCGGTCTGCCCCTGAGCACAAGAAAACAACGTTTGAGTATCCGTGTGAAGCATCGAGCGGATGCGCGTCGATGCCCGTTAAAACCTACGCGCTATCTGCACTGTCTTTGACGCCACGGCGGTTCTCCTCGAAGCGGTGTTCTGAGCCTCGCACTTGAGAGTGACCGACTTCAGCGGGTGATCCACCATTATCTCCATCACGCCGCCCCTCACGGTCTGATTGCCCATTGACGAGGCGTAGCGGCAAGCGGGCACGCATTCAGCAGAGCACACGTACGTGTACTTTTCTGCAAGTTCTATCACGTCGGGGCCGATGATCTCAACCTTTGCTGGACCAGCTGGAAGAAAGCAGAAGTCAGGATAATCAATTGTAACACAGTCTCTGTTTATTAATTAAATACTTTTACTGGAAAAGGTGTCTTTTGCCCTTGCAGTGAGACCCTTTCGCTTACATATCACAGCTATGCTTCGAACAGCGCCGACAAAAAGCTTGGACACGCTGTTGGTGGCTTTGCAGATGAGAACTCTGGAGCTGTCCATCTCCCGAGGAGTGATAGAAATGACATTCCCCTGACCACTCATCCACGGGCCTTTATCCGTCTTCCAGGCGTAGGCGCAAGATGGCCGACAGTAAGCGTGGCAGCTGTAGGTGTGGCTCACAGATGGATCCATCAGGTCGGGGCCTGAGATGGAAACGTTGGCAGGGCCGGCTAAGTGAGGAAGACAAACACATGAGTCATTAGAGAGCAGCGGTGGACCAATTACGCATACGCCAACCATAACAACATTTCCATTCATAAATAAAGAAAGCAGCCCTCCTTTACCTAACACTTGCAGTCGCTTTGTTGCCGTGGCATTCACACCTTTGCCCGCTGTGACTGTACACGTCACTGTCAGCGCCTCCGCCCAGCTGGTAACAGTGAAGGCCAACACGTTGCCCTGACCGGCGGCGCTCTGTCCATCCAAAGACATAGAATAGGTACAAGCTCGGCAGTCGCTGTAACACTCAACGCTGCTCGGCACTCCCACAGTCACGTATTCTGGACCGACAATTGTACAGGCAACTTTCTCTGCATCTGAAAAGGACAATATCAATTATTCACTTTTCACTTCTTTGCAGTCACCGTATATTATAGTGTTTTTTTTTTATTATCTGGAGGTTAAAATTGATAAAGATAGCGTGTTAGATAAAGGTTAATTTTTTTATATGAAATCACTCACTCTCTTTGTCGCCATATAGTTCGGTTTTCTCTCCATCTGTAGACAATACTGGCTGAAGGCCTGCAGGGGCGATGACATGTTCACTGTTAACTCAAACACTAGAGTATCATTGCTCTGGAAATGTTACTTTGATTGAGCGCGGCTCCTCTCTGTTGACTTTCGGGCAAATGCAAACACACAGTCACAAAAGATCTGTGGAAGAAATAATTAGCTACTCGGCAGGTCAACAGGTTCATTCTGATAACAGCGGCCATCTTAGAAATTCTTCATGATACATTCTGTCGATTTGTACAAAGAAAGTTGAAGTGGAATAAGGTCCAAACAAATGAATATAGCTTGTTGGCATAACTTCTCTACGAATGAATAACACATTTTTACTGTTTCAAACAAAATGTTAATGTCAAAGGAATAAAATGCTGTCTAATAAACTCAAGCCTTTTGCTGCTACACTTGAACATGTCTGAGCAGGAGGGTAGTTAGCTATGGTTAGCCAAACATCACTGACATAAATCAGTCTTTGATAGTTTGCTAACTTTACAAATCTTCTATTTTAGTGCTGGAATGAAGCTACCATTTAAGGTGTTAAAGTACATTTTACATGTAAGAAAAAGTATTAAAAAGTATAACATATAACATATTTTGAGCAAATTACACTCAAATTAGCTAAGATAATAGCCCCGGTTATACCAAAATTATATGTTATATGTGTGTGTAGCATTTCACTATTGTAGCTGGTTGAGGTGGAGATCATTGTGATCATTGTGTTGTTTAGTTTTATCGACCATTTTAAAAAGCTTATATATTTCTTTATCTTTTAAATGATTACTAACTGTAGTCACCAGTCAGTCATCTTCAAAGCTACTTTTCCTTCATAGTCATACATATGAAGGGGGGGGGCTCAATTCCAGCCAACATCGGGCGAAGGACCAGGTTCACCCTGGACACACCTACGGGCACGTTAGACCCACGTACTCCCCAGAGCACGTCTCCGGACTGTGGGAGGGAGCCGGAGAACCCGGAGAAACCCACGCAGACACGGGGAGAACATGCAGACTCCACACAGTGCCGACCACCACACCAGCATCCAGTAGAAACTATCATAATCACTTCTGAAGGCAGGAGCAGTCCCACAAAGTAAGGTGAAATGGAAAACTTAACTAAAGTACCGTAAGCGTTTAGTGTAATTCACGATCCATTATATTTACAGTTGGTATTATACACAAAGTAAAGAACCCAGTAAAAAAAACGTTTTCCCAACAGCCATTAAAATGTGATGTTATCACAACTATAAACCAGGTCTTCCACTGGTAGTTTTCAAATAAAGAAAACCCTTGTATTACCTGACAGCAAAAGAAGCAACAGAATTCTTCTGAGATCTGAGCGTCCTATATGATATGTGACGGTATTATCCATTGTGCCGCAAGAACCTCAAGCGTACAGCCACCAGGAAATAGAAGGCTAGCACTGCTCAGTCAGTCAGTCAGTCAACATCAGCAGGCAAACAGCTCTTATAGGAGAGCCAAGGGGAAACATATCTGCCTTCTTAGTCACTCTAATGACAAATGTATTGCTCTCTTAAGAGATCAAACCTTGTACAGGGTGGCATTTAGCCGATGTTCTTCATCAACAAACAACCAATTTAGATTTATCCAGTGTGAGAGGCAGTTTCAGTGTTTGTTGGAAAACACATACAATTATAAAATCTTAACTCAGCTACGTATTAAACAACTAGAAACGGGAAAAACAGTCCGTTTCATTGGCCCTGTTCTCTTTGACCGCTTAGAACATGAAGAGAAATTGTTGGTTTGACCTGCAGTGGTTAATATGTGTGTAACATTATTCCCTTTTACATTCCAAGCATTTACGTTGATACTGAACAACGGGCCTCGCCCTTTGTTCCCGAAATACATCTATTATCAAAATGCAAACAGGGCCCAAAAACCCCCCCTGCCACATAATAGATAGAGCAGACAGGTTGTGATTTTGGACATGCGGTTTATGGTTAATGGATAAATAATCTGACACAAAAACACACAGCTGACCCTCTTAACAACTAAGCATATCAGATTTATTGACATTTTAACAAACTAATCATATTCGTACTCCTACACAAACACAGTCAAAGTCAACAAGAAAATTATTATTTTAGGGTGCAAGTGTGCGTTTGTGCACGTGTGTGCTCTTAAAGTGACGTCTCTCTGGAGTCTCTGGGCGGCCTGAAGGTCAGTATCTCTGTGAACGTGTGACCTGCAAAAACACAAAAGAGACAATTTCACATCTGCCTACTTGCATATCCAAGTTCAATCCTTATGGAACTCTTTTTTTCCCCACTTTTATTTCTCTTGTTGTATAAGTAAAACGGCCACATCTGTGTAACAGTGCATGTTTAAAAAGAAGAAGAACTGCGGGGACCTCCTGTGGCGAGCTACTGTAACAACACTGAATATGACCTGAAACCCAAAACAACATGCTTAGGAGGCTGAAGTGCTCCGTACAGCTAAAGGGACCCGACGCCTCTCTCTTACGTTTCCACTGATCCAGCGGCAGGTCCGTGTTGTCCATCGTCTGATCGTAGGGCTGCGCCTCGGTCTCCTCCTCGGTATCTCTGAACTCGGCGAAGAAAGGCAGGTCGAGCGCCTCCGAGGCGTTCGCCCTCTGCTCCGGGTCCAGCAGCAGCATCTTTTCCAGGACGCACACCGCTGCGTGGCACACATTCATCTGCCGGTCAGCAAAACTGGGTTTAGTGCCGCCAAAAGCTGGCGAGCAGAGAACCGTTACGTACCATTTGAGCTAGCTTTGGAGAAAACAGACTGCAAGTCCTTTTTTGGCACTTTTGGTAGACTTCTGATGTAGTTTTTGGCCTGTCGAGAGAGAGGAGGTAAAGAGTTGGTGTACTGAAGGACTTTCATAAGTCAGAAGTTAGGTATGGACCAGACATTGTGTTCTGGTACTTCTTGTCTTTAAATTGATCATTTCATGGCAACCAAAAGCTGACTATCGGAAACAATTGCAACCCAAGCCTTACATCTTGGCTCTGTAGCTTAACAACAAAGTCAGCAGCTGGTGTTCCTGTGATCTTCACGATTTCTCGCAGCTGATCCAGGTCTGGCAGTAGAAGTGGTCAAGAATCTTCTAATGCATGGATTTTTACATTTCAAACACGTGCTCTCTTTTCCATCCATCGGGCTTTAGCGTGAACACGTACAGACACGGCGAGAGCAGTTGACTAAATGATTTAGAGACAGGCACAAAACCAGGCCGCCAAGGATACGATCACTTCCTTTGAACAGCGGCCTCCCCAGCAGCATCTCGGCCATGATGCAGCCCGCCGACCAAATATCCACTGCAGCGAGAGAGAGAGCGAGAGAGAGAGAGAGAGACAGCGACGTCAGCTTCCGCTTGGTGAAACAAGGCCTCTTTACCTTTTCCTCCACTTCCGTTGCCACGTGATGTGACGACGAGGGCTTACCAGTTTGTGTGTAGCGCATCCAGTTGAGGATAACCTCGGGCGCCCGGTACCAGCGCGTCACGACGTAGCCGGTCATTTCGGCATCGGCCTGCCTAGCCAGGCCAAAATCCAGAATCTGAAGCAGCAGAACAGAGCATAGCTGTTGCATTGAAGTGTGCAGACTTTCACATTAAAAACCGCTCGCGGTCAAGTTAGTGTACCTTTAGCTCACAGTCCGGGTTGATGGCTAAATTTCCAGGTTTAAGGTCCTGGAGAAGAAGATGAAGAGAATAGTTGCACAGAGTGATCGTCACAATGCTTCTGGCAAATGATTGGTTAGATGTTAACACTTGGAGCCTTTCAGGTAACAAAGTATGTGAGGAAATGAATACATAAATATTTTACGATAAAATCATCAATATAAAATGAGTCCGTCCTAAATTTGGAAAGACGTGGCTATAAGCTGACAGAGAAAGAGGTTAATTGTGTGGGAATTTAGGATGAATGGGATAGAGTGTGAAAAAAAGCAAGAGCCCCTCCCCCCACCCCCCTCCCAAAGCTCACAGTCTGAAAGGTCAAAGTTTACGCACCCTGTGGATGATCCCTGCAGAATGGATATACTGAGGAGAAAGGACACACAGACAGCTTCAGCAACTTCATCTCAAAGCGTGTTTACACATATTTGCAGCGACTAGCTGGTGAGGGCAATGAGGAGCGTGCATGCAGTGGTTTTCACCTTGAGTCCTCTGAGCATCTGATAGACGAGGAACTGCACCCTGTCCTCCGATAATCTCTCCAGCTTCATCAGCTTGCCGAGGTCGGTGCCCATGAACGGCATAACCAGGTAACTGCAGGGACGAGAGAGAGAGAGAGAGAGTCAGGTTCCTCCAAAAGAACAAAGGCAAACCACTTATTTTATAGTCAGCAGCACTCGCACACTCACAAGTCACGCAGGCGGTCCAGTGCGATCTCAGCGGTGAAAACATCCAGCAGCCCAATGACCTGGTCGGGACGAATTTCAAGCAAAATCAAAGCGCGGTTTTCAAGCCGCATTAACCTGCTTCATGCTGCATTCATGTCCCCCTTGTTTATAAAAACAAAAAAACTACACAGGATGCTTTGAGTGTCTTTCGTCTTTCTTTGCTTACGTTTTCGTGCTTCATGTGTTTGAGGAGTCGCAACTCCCTGTACGCCCTTTTTGCAAAAAGCTTGGACTGAAAGGGCCGATGGAGTTTCTTGATGGCCACCTTCGCCCCCAACCGCCGGTCCCACGCTGAACTGAATCAGACAGGTAGACAGGTACGTCACATACTTTGCACGCACAGGTGCAGGTTCAGCTTCACCTCGGCGAACTCAACTGCGATGTGCACAATTCCATCACCTGAGATTCTGGTGTATTAATCACACCTTTGCCTTTTCATGCTGTGAACACAAGCAATGACGGCTGTGTGTTGGCAACTGCAAACGACGCAGTGGTGCGTTTTAAAAGCGCCTCACTCGGGCTCTTTGACTCCTTCAAACAATGAGACTGGGGGGGTTGGTTTTCTTTGTTGACCCTCATCCATACCACACAATGCACACAGAGGCCCTGCAGAGCCAGCTGTGTGGTGATACTGGCCCCAAACGTCCCACACCAGCAGTGGCACGAAATTACACAAGTAAAAGTCTTGGTGTTAAAAAAAAAGTACTTAGATAAAATGAGGAACTGGGACTTTTTTTTTCTTTCATTCGACGTGCTTTGTTTGTTTGTTGGCTCCGTTTTGTGATACTTTAAATACCACTGGTCTAAATTGCTGTAGAACACTAAATCCATCGCATAGTTGCACACGTCGTAAAACGCTACAGCCGAGCCGACGTCTCACTCACCACACGGTCCCGTAGGCTCCTGTTCCGACCTGCTTCAGGTCCCGGTACCTCTCCGGAACCTCCCACCCGGTTCGGTTTACCTCCTGTCGGTAGTACCCCGTCCTGGAGCGCACAGCCATCCCGCAGCGACTGAGGTCAGGATGCGGTTCCGTTCATGCGAACGAACTCGGTCTTTTGTTTAATCTTATTTCCAAAGGGGGGGAGAGAGACGCACGCGCGGTCCGTCCCGCGGAGAAGGGTTCGGTGCGAGACAAATTCCTCCGGGAAACCTCCGACACAAACGGACACACAGACAGATATTGCTAGTCATGGCTCCTGGTCGCCTGGGTGCTATGTGGGTGGGTCTACAATGTGTGGGGGGGCCGCACTGGAAACATCTGCCCCCCACTGAGGTTCACCCCATAATACATCCACGCACAGTTGGCACGCGAGCCTGGAACGCAATCATAGATAATGACCATCAAACACCGCGTGTCCGCGACGCTCAATATTCTGTTCAATTTCATTTATTTAGATTTATTCGAATTGCATATCTGTTCATATGTTTTTGTGTGTGGGGGGGGCATAAAACCCAAGGACAACAGCGGGACACCCGGCAGACTCACCGACATTCGTTAGCGCACCCACTAGGGGACAAGGGACACACGTGGGTTAAATACAGCGGGAAGGTGCAGCCGATTGGACACATGAGGAAACAATCAGGGACACGGCAGACAATCACAGGAGGAAAAAAACAAAAACATTAACCCAGGGACACAAGAGGCACGAAAATACAAAATAAAACAGGAACCCTCAGCGTGACACCATTAGTATAATATATTATGTATTCCATTTTGCTATACTATACTATATTACACCACCCTCATTGGACTGATCTCTGGTGGGGACGAGTCCGCCTACAGGTGGGAGTCTGACCATCTGGTGTCGTGGTGCAGCCAGAACAACCTGGAGCTCAACGCTCTAAAGACAGTGGAGATGGTTGAAGATTTCCGGGGAACAGAGCCCCACCCTCCTGCATTACCCTGTGTGACTCCCCCGTCACTATTGTGGATTCCTTCCGTTTCCTGGGCTCCATCATCACCCAGGACCTCAAGTGGGAGCTGAACATCAGCTCCATCACCAAGAAGGCTCAGCAGAGGTTGTTCTTCCTGGGGCAGCTGAAGAAATTCAACCTGCCAAAGAGGATGATGGTCCACGGGCGACTGTGGGTGAGTGGGGAGCACGGTCGTCCTCCAATCAGAGGGTTGTGGGTTCGATCCCAGGCCCGGCTAACCCGCATGTCGTTGTGTCCTTGGGCAAGACACTTAACCCAACATTGTTCCTGTAGCTGCGACTACAGTGTGTGAATGGTAGTTACTGATGGCAGGTGTCACTGTGTATGGTTCTCCTGTCATCAGTGTATGAATGGGTGTGAATGGGTGAATGATGTTGTGTAGTGTTAAAGCACTTTGAGTGGTCAGAAGACTAGAAAAGCGCTATACAAGTACAGGCCATTTACCATTTACCACTTTTACACGGCCATCATGGAGTCCATCCTCTGCTCCTCCATCACCGTCTGCTACGCTGCAGCCACAGCCAAGGACAAGGGCAGGCTGCAGCGTGTCATCCGCTCTGCAGAGAGGGTGATCGGCTGCAATCTGCCGTCCCTCCAGGACTTGTTCGCTACTAGGACCCTGAAGCGAGCTAAAAATATCGTAGCCGACCCCTCTCACCCCGGACAAAACCTGTTTGTGCCCCTAGTGTGGTGTGACCTCCCGCCACACCAACAGTTTCTTCCCGTCGACAGTCGGGCTCATCAACAGAGCCTTTTTAAACAACAACAACACAAATATTTTTAGTTTTCCATTTTATTTCATAGATGTTTGATGGTTGTGCAGTGAAATGCAGCCATGTTCATCCTCACCAGACTGGAACAGCTATGAAACTTGCTTTGAGCAACAGAAAAGGACCTTTTGAAAACTGTTGCTATAAAGGTGGAAACGACCAATTCACACTACAGATTGTTCTTAATTGGAACAATTTAAACAATATTTGGGTACAAGGGTGTCACATAACCTTTGTCCATAGAGAATGTGGAAGACAAAATGTAGAAGACAAAAAATATCATAACAAACAAGAGTTAACAGAACTGTTTATTCCGTTGTGTACTTGCCAAAGCATGTTACCCGTTGATGATGAATTAAAAAAAATCGGTTGAAAAGTGACTTTTGAAATGAAGCTTAGTGATTTGAAACTCATGGCTGCCGGTGAATCACATGCCACCATGTATTCAGATGACACACCTAACTCGTAACTTACACAGGCTGCAGGTATACAGGTATACATTCCATTTGCAGTTTGCTATTCAAATCAACCCCATATATAACATCCACATAAGCATACAACACTTTAACATTCAGAGCTCTAACACGCTGACATGACAGGAAGGTTTTATTCACTTTGACTGTAAACATTTTGCTTTCAGTTCAATCAACGATTTGCACAAAAAGCTACATGTAGCACTCCAGTATGAACCATTACAGGAAAAAAGAGGGGATTTTTTTGTTCTTCAAAAATATATTTTGGTTGTTTCTTTTAGGCAGAAATAATCTCACTGGTTTGCTGCGATTTGAGTGCGATGAGCCATAGAACAAAAAGTTAAACTTGCGCAAAGGAACACATAAAACTTGGTATAGGTTTTCTTTTTATTCCATTTTTCATCTTATATCTGCAGTGAAGTAAAACCTAATCTGGGCTTGATCGTAAACCATGTGTTATGTGTCAAAGTATTTCAGCTACCATAGATTACAATCACAGAAGATTTGCAGCTCTTTAACCTAAAGGTCTGCTTGTCCTCAGATGATCAGATTCTATAAAACCTATATCTGCTTGGCAGATGTATTTCTTCATTTGTTTTCATTCTGTTCTACATTTCATAACAACAGCTTTGTCCTCTTGTTTTCTCTTAACATTTTCACTGACATTCCGTCTGCCGCAAGAGCAGTGACACAATGTCAGTGGGGAAGCGAGCCATTCGTTGTGATAATCTGGATAGGCATTGAGCGCATGCTGCTCCTACAAACGTTACCGCAATTCACTGTTACTGAAATACCCACAAGTGAGGTAAATAACATCCCCGGTGCTTTTATACTATGGTCTATAATGAATGTGCACACTCATCAAAACAAAGATGAGGAAACACAGAGACTTCATGGGAGTGTTAGACCAGTCATTACTTGCATGGAGCTGGGAAATGTATTATTATCCATCGTGGTTTACAACAGCTGACAAAATGCCTGTAAAACTTTACCATCGTAAACACAAACCGGGGCTGCATAAGACGCGACAGAGAACTATAGGAACCTGATGGGCCGCTGCCAAAGCCAACAGGTGACCAGATATCAGTCACTGTAAACACAGACTTGCATCACAGTCATGCTGCTCCAGCATGTATTAATTACCGTAGTAATTAATAGCACAGTTGGTGTTTACTACTCTAGTAGAGGATGACTGAGGAAGAACTGTTGTTTTTCATTGCTATATCTTTTTTTTTTCTTTTCGTGCTTTAATTATGAAGATAAAACAGATTGAAATTTGGTCACATTTCCTGGTAATGTCTCTCTGACCCACAGGCTGCGTTTAAAGCAGTGTGGCATTTGCAACAAGCAGTCTTAATAGTAATGCAATACAATACCGGTAATATTTTCAAATAATAAAATGGTCAAAAATCATGCAGTAGTATGATGGTTAAATGCTAAGCTGCTCCTGTGACAAACGACATTCGTCATTCACGAGGGACCAGATGTCATTGCTTTGGAAATCCTAGTGTGCGTTGGTTTTATTTTTTCTTTGATTCCTTTCTACCGGTCTGTAAACACAGTTCAGTTCCCCGAAGTTGCCTGCACGCATGAATCACCATAACCTCTGCAATCCCTGACGTTCAATGGTTCCTTGTTTTAATCGTGCCGAGCGGAAACATAAAAGGAAGCAACTTCTGAACTGGAAAGTTCCGTCTATGTAAAATGCTCGCGGGAGGTTACGATGTGCAAGAGGGAATGCAGAGTTCTCTTCCTCCTCCCGGTCATTGAGCGCTTGGTCCTTTTGGAGGGGAAGGGTTGAGGCGCACCTGAAAGAGGCTCACTGCTCCGCCTGAAGGCTATCGGTCTTGTTGCCGGATGTTTTGACACAGTTCACCTCTTCAAATACCAACTCTAAGCACACACACACACACACACACACACACACACACACACACACACACACACACAAGAGAGAAATAAAGCCAAACAAATCATGTCATGAGTTCGGTTTACGTGTTTAAACTGGTTGTGAGGGATATTTTAAGAACCGGGACACTTTCATACTGTATATAAACCGAGAGACTTCTGTCGCCGGCTTTGATTCGGTGCATTTATAATCGGGCTCGTTCAGCTTGGTAGACAAAGAAACTCAAAATTAGAATGCAAACCATGCAGTAAATATCCACCGTGACTCATATATCAGCTCTGAGACATTCCACTACTCGTAAAACTCCCTGCTGAAATGGAACGGAATCGTATTCGTAATGTCAGAAATGGCATCTTTAAATAACTCCGATATTACATGTAGTGGGTGTAGAGAAGAACAGCAATGCAAGCTCAAAATCCGGAAAAGCTCGAAGCTCACTTTGGATCCGTCGTGGCAATATATACATCCTCCTTCTCTGCAAGTCAAAAACTGCCCTTCTAAAAGTGACTATTAGAGAAAAACAGCGAGTGCATTTGTGTCTGAAAGAAGAGAGAAGCGAGATGGTCACTCTTAAGCTGGAAACAGGGCAACACATTCTGACTGCTCATCGTAAAACACTTGGTCAGTGCCCCCAAGCTTCAAACTGTGTCTGTTCGAACAATGCACTTCCTCTAACATCAGCCACCGGGTGTCCAATCTCCCTTTTTACACCACCAAGGTACCTCTGAGTGTTTAACAGTACGGCGTTTTAATTAGAGTTGGTTGAAGACCGGCGCGTCGGATGTTCAGGGGGAACAGAGCGTCGGTCTTGGAGTTGGGACTGAGACCGGGTTGATTGAGGACAACAGTGGCAGTAAGTGGGTGATTATACTGTTTTAACTCATATATCACCTTTCCATTCTTCTAGAGTTCGGTCTTTGCTCTCCAGCGTCTGGTCGTAAGGCGGGGCCACGGGCTCGTCGTCTGGGTCGTGGTACTGGGAGAAGTAAGGGTGGGACAGAGCCTCGTTGGCGGAGATCCTCCCATCGCAGTCTAGAACCAGCATGCGCTTCAGTAGATGGACAGCTATCGGAGACAGAAACAGACAGAAGGGTTGGAGACAAAGCTTCACATCCGAAGGGCCGTAACCGAATTACTCATTTGCGATATGCGTGGAACAACAACTTGAGCCCTTTTGAAGCCTTTCAATTGAATTTAAGAAACTGAATATGCAATCTGCAGCGCATCGCTCACCCAGTGGGTTCGCTCCTCTGAAGATCTTCTCCAGGTCCTGCTGGGGCATGAAGGGCAGAGACTGGATGTACTTCTGTGCCTGCAACAAGAGATCAACATTCAACTCCTGTGACATCGGGGATGATTTGTTTGTGTATCAATCATCCCAACACCCACACATATCGACTACTCAGTCAACAACCCTGTCTACGGAGTGACTAATAAATCAGACCAGGTCGTCAATGTTTGACGTCAGATGTCTTTTTCCAAACCACTCCTCTATCCATCATTTCCTGTCTCACATGTTCAGAGCAGATCTTCTTCAGCAGGTCGGGTGTCGGAGTGCCAACCACCTCCATGATTCTCTTCAGCTGGTCAATATCTTAGTGCAGGAGGCGTTAAGGTCTGTTAGAACATCATTCGTTGTAGTAAGCTTGTCCGGAAGGAAAACGCAGAACCTCTACTTGCTGAGCTCTACTGAGAGTAGTTTTATAGTCAGCGTCCCACAGAGATCAGTAAATCGAATGTGTTAGAGCTCCGCTTTTCCAACATAAAACAAACTAGATGACTCAGTCTTTTGTGATCGCTCCCATTCGATCCCCACTTCCCTCTGTTGACACACCTCCCCTTCAGAAAGGCCCGCAATTGTGATGCAAATCCACAAGAGGTCCGCATCCACAGGGCCCACTACAAAGAAGTAAAGGAAGGTTGGTCCTAAGAGGGGGAAACAAGCAGTGGATGGAAGTGGCTCTTTCAACATGCTAGTAAAGGATACAGTCAGTGCCAGGAAAAAGGACTTTTCCTTTCAGCAGCTCTCCCATAATGCATCCCACGGACCAAATATCAACTGTAACAGAAACACCAGAGGTTTAATCCTTTAGTTAAGTTTGCGTTTGAAGAAAAAAAAAACAAGCCAATTAAATATACAAACTATAGTTTGGTGGCGTGTTACCGTTCTGATTGTAGTGCATCCAATTCAGCATGATCTCCGGCGCTCGATACCAGCGAGTCGCCACATACCCCGTCATCTCGTCATCCGTCTGCCTGGCCAATCCAAAGTCAAGGATCTGCAGGACAGGAAGACAATTCTTTGATTGATGGGAGGTCATTGGCTGGGGTGAAGGAAATGTAGGTTTAAACTGGAGCTCACTCTTACCCTCAGCTCACAGTCCTCATTTACTGCCACATTACTTGGTTTGAGGTCCTGGGAAAGATATTAGAGCAGACAAAGGCCGGACAGAAACATGATTATAGGATGAATAACAATATGAAAAGTAGCGTAAAGCACCGAGCTTCCATTTTGAAGGGCTTCTGGGCAGTTTTAACCACATTTGCAGACTCATTCAGATTCAAACACCAAACTAAAATAATTACATCCAACAACAATGTACTACCCAGTTGTTGATTATAAATGTCTTAAAAAAGCATTATTGTATACTTAAATCAACGGTTCAACCCATTCTCAACCATGCTGTGCTGCCAAATATTGCTGCCAAAATGGTCAAACTTTAAATCCTCTGAATTCTGAACTGTATAAATGTGAATGAAAATATCCTAGAATATGTCCAATAAATGTGCAGTCTACGAGGCTGCTGTGTAAACTCAAGCGAAAGATTTGTCCAACCTCTGAGCTGCGTTAGGGAGGATACAAGGAGAAGGCTGTATTTTTAGTTCTATTTCAAACTAGGCAAGTGCTGTTATGTTTTTCAAACTTGATGCTCAAAAAGGACAAGAAGGGAAAAGAGAGGTCGCTCACTCTGTGAATCAATCCTGCCGAATGGATGTACTGTTTGACAGGCGGAGGGGTGGAGCAGGAGGATGGGGGAGGAGAAAGAGCACATAAAGTGAGACAGGGGTCAACAGTGCAGTTCACCATATTATCCCGATGTAAAGGGAGACTGCTTTTGTCTGTCCCATGGTAACCGTGAAGCCCTGCTGGCTGCCGGATCCGTTCAGTGAGAACAAGCAAGCTTTGGACGGAACCCACAAAGAATAACATGATGTCAAACTAAATAGAAATATGGCAAGAGTTGCTGCAACATAAGACTCAGGTGTCCGAATTCAGGCTTCGAAAATTTGAAAAAAATTGAAATTACAATTTGATATAGAGACTCTTGTCACATATAAACATTGTTGCAACCGAGAGCATGTGAAAACGTAGTGTGCGTTACTGTGTTCAATTCAATTCAATTCAAAGAAAATCTATATTTGAACATCATACAACCAAAAGTGTGAAATAAAATACAGTTTGAGAGAGGCGTGCGTCTTCTGTCGGCAGTGGTTGGGATTCCCTGGTTCACTATGTGCATTGCAACGCATGGCATACAACCGGTGTGTCATGATGCTGTAAATTACCTTGAGGCCGCGTAGAAGCTGGTAAATTAAGAACTGCACATGCTCGTCTGACAACCTCTGAAATTTAACAATGTTGTTGAGGTCCGCGCCCATCAGGTTGGTCACCAGGTACCTGGAAAATAAGGGGATAGTGCATGAGCGACTGGGAGCGATGCTGCCATGGCAACTGTAAGACATCGCTGCCTCCACCACCCGCCCTCCAACGGCAGAATCCATGCGTTTACAGTTCTTTGAAGTCCTCCAACGCTGCGGCAGGCGTGAAGACGTCCAGCAGTCCTATTACCTGCGGACACAGAGCGGAGCTGATCAATAACGCAGCGGAAACACGCAGAGGGCCGCGGTCTTCCCGTCTATTTCAATGAGGTCGCACTAACGTTCTCGTGTTTCATGTGCCTGAGTAGCCTGAGTTCCCGGTACGAGCGGCGGCTGTGGATGAGGGACTGAAAAGGCCTGGACAGCTTCTTCACCGCGACCTTCTGCCGCAAGACGACATCGTACGCCGAGCTGCAGAGAGAGAACACAATACAAGGAAATCAAGCGATCATTTCTGGTTTCATGAGGGAATATGCGAACATTTCTTGTCTTCTTCTTTAGTTTTAGTTACTTTTGGAAAGGACACAGCTGGTTTGCCCGCTTTCTAAGCTAAGACCTGCACATTGTCTCGAAGCAAAAAATCAACACTTTCACACTCTGCTAGTAGCAGAAACTAAACAAATAACATATAATGTGTTTATTTGTGAGCTTTAGAAAGGATTAAGCTCCTTTTGGATATTACCAGGCCCCATAACGACACCAAATAAACACACCAAACCTTTATTCCCTTTCATTCCAAAATACTAAACTTATCTTCACACCTACTACCAGCTGGTGATCCTCAGGCTATATATCAGTGATAATTGATCGAGGGAAAGAGACATACGGACTGCAGATAGAGAGTGAGATAGTGAAAGGTTGGAAAGGATGTTGTGGAACATCAGAGATGCGGATGTCAGACAATGCAAAAGTGCTGTGGTTTTATTGCGTCGGGCCTTTTGAAATGCAAATGTCTTTCCACACATCGAACGCTGAGCCCTGCTGCTTCTGATGCCCCCGCCTTTGTGGTGCCGATGTCTTTTCAACACTCTCAGTAGCAATTATGATGCAGGCAACAGAGAAACCGGATGGAAACATGGAGGAGAATTGTGAAATGCTGCGCAGGGCTGAAGAAACAGAGAGAGAAGTGAAACACTGACTGGGAGAAGTGGACATTTCAAGTGGAGACAAAAGACATTTTGTCCTGAACATTTGCACTGAATTGAACCATAGTTACAAACTATATTATTTGGAAGATACGATTACATACATACATACATAACGTCTGGGAAAGTCCCCTCCTGTTTTCACTTTAAGTTTGTCAGAATATGTGAGCGGCCACAGAAATTAGTCAGTAATAAGGTGTAAACATGATCTCCTTGAACTTTTTTTAATTCCCTGGCTACCTTGCTTGAAAGCTTTTTGAAGCGTGCTAGTTGCTGTGGATTAAGTGACATTGCAAATCAAAGGCAATATATTGGGGTTTATTTGTGTGGAAAAGAAGGCCTGCAAACCACAACACGCTCACCTCAAACCTCACCTTTGTCGTCCTGCACTGCACTCTATTCTATTGTGACTCTTCAGCT